>NW_006400059.1:38736-58376 GCF_000299155.1 Elephantulus edwardii
ATGAAGATGGCAAAGGACAGAGCAAGATTTCATTCTATTGTTGTCATCCTGGAGTTTGTTCAGAAGCCATCAAGAATGTATTTGGTCTACAACCAAAAGAAGATAAAATAGATGAATGGGACCTTCTAAGAATCAAATCCCTATGCACATCCAAAAACTTCTCCAACAGGGTAAAAAGTGAAGCCACAGACTGGGAAAAAATATGTGGTAATGACATGTCAGATAAATATTTGAGCACCACAACAAGATAAAGGTAAACAACTCAATTAAAAAGTGGGTACAGAATATGAACAGATACTTCACCAAAGAAAACATTCAGATGGCAAACAAACACATGAAGAAATTTTCAAATCCCTAGCTCTAAGAGAGATGCAAATCAAAACAACTATGAGATATCATCTCTCACGCCAGTAAGAATAGCAAAATTCAACAGAACAGTAACAGAGGGATTATATAACAATGAAAGAATTTTTCTTTTACTTTTCAAAGAGAAGAGCGAACTGAGGGGGAGACTCTGCAGGGAGAAAACGGCAACAATGAATGAATGGAAATCCAAAGTCTCTGTAAACTTTCATTAAAATTAATTAAAAATAACAATTTCTAGCCTTCAGTATGATTGCTGTTGTTTTTGTTCTTATGTGCCATCTAGTAGACTATGATTCGTAGTGACCCTATGCACAATAGCTCTGAATCTTGCTCTATCCTGAACCAATATCACTACCTCTTATAAACTTACCCTCATTATCCCTGTTATTTTGTCAATCCGTCTCATCCAGAGTCTTCCTCTCCTGTGCTGTCCCTCCACACTTCACAAGTATGATGTCCTTCTCCAAGGATGATATGTGAGATGGATTCTTAAAATCCCTGGCTCCAAGGAGAAGCTTGGTTTTACCTCTCCAGAACAAACCTATTAGTTCTTTTGACAGTATATGTTATGCTCAGTACTCTTCTCCAGCACCACAACTCAAAACATCATTTTCCTTTCTAGTATCCTTGGTAATTGCCCAGCTCTCTGATGCATAACAAGTAATTACAAAGACCATGGCCTGGATCAGGCACACATTAGTTTCTAGACCGACATCCTTGCTTTTCAGCACTCTGGAGAGGGCCCTGACAGTTCATTTTCCTAATGCAATTCCTCTTTTGATTTCCTGACTGCTTGTACCAAGAGTGTGGATTTTGGAACTGAGGAAGCTGAAATTGTTAACAATCTTAATCTCTTCTCCATCTCTCAAGATGCTATCCATTGGTGTGGTGATGAGATGCTTCATTTTCTTGATGTTGAGCTTCAATCCGTATTGCAGACTACAGTCCTTGACCCTCTGCAGCAAATGCTTCAAGCCCTCCTCAGTTCCGCAAGTAAGGTTGTGTCATCTGCATGATGCAGGTTGTTGATGAGTCTTCCTCCAAACCTGATGCCACATTCCTCCCCATAAAGTCCAGCCTCTCAAATGATCTACTGTGCATGCTTATTGAAAAAGTATGAAGTTGGACACATCCCTGCACACTCCTTTTCTGATTTTGAACCATGCAGTATTTCTTTGCTCTGATGATTGCCTCTCGATCCAAATATAGGTTTCACATGAACACAACCAGTAGTGCTGGGATTCCCATTCTTCTCAAGGTTAGCCACAATTTGTGGTGATCCATGCAGTCAAATGAATTGTTCTTTGTCAATGAAACACAGATAGACATTCCTCTGGTACTCTCTGCTTTCAGCCAAGATCCATCTGATGTTGGCAGTGCTGTCCCTTGTGCCACAGCCTCTTCCAAACCCAGCTTATATTTTTGGTTGTTCTCTGTCTATGTACTTTTCCAGTCACTTTTGAATAATCTTCAGCAGGATTTTTATTGCACATGATATTAGTGATTGTTGTTGTTGTTATGTGCCGTCGAGTCGCCTGCGACTCATAGCAACCCTATGTACAACAGCCCTAAACTCTGCTCTGTCCTGTGCCAATCGCACTGTCTCTGACACTCCCATCCCGATTATCCCAGTCACTGAATCAATCCACCTCATAGAAGGCCTTCCACTCCTGCGCTGTCCCTCCACCCTCCCAAGCATTATGTCCTTCTCCAAGGACCGGTCTCTCCTCACAACATGTCCAAAGTAAGTTAGACGGAGCCTCAGAATCCTTGCCTCCAAGGAGCCACCCGGTTTAACCCTTTCCAGGACAAATATTAGTGATATTGTTCAATAATTTCCAAAGTCCATTGGATCACCATTTCTTTAATGGGAATGAGTATGGATCTCTTCCAGTCAGTTGGCAAGGTAGTTGTCCTCCAGATTTCTTGGTATAACCTGGTCAGCATTTCAAGGGCTGCATCTGTTTGTTGAAACAGGTCAGTTGGTATTCCATCAATTTTCCTGGGGCTTCATTTTTTGCCAGGTCCTTCAGAGCAGCTTCAACTTTGTCCTTCATCATCAGAGCCTCTTGAAAACATATTGTTTCATGAAATACTTCTGTGACTCTGTGTACTCCTTCTATCTTCTCTTGATGCTTCCTGGATCATTCAATATTCTGCCCAAAGCATCCTTAAGTATCGCAACTTGAGGCTTGAATTTGTTTTTCAGTTCCTTCAGTTTAAAAAGTGCTTATGGAGTTTGGCCCTTTTGAATTTCCAACTCTAGATTTTTTTGACATTTTGTCATAATACTGTTCCTTGTCTTCTTGAGCTGCCCTTTGAAGTCTTTTATTCAGATCCTTAACTTCCTGATTCCTTTTCTTTCTTTGGCTTCTTGGCACTATAGTGAAATACTCAGAATCTCTTCCAACATCATCTCAATCTTTTCTTTCTCCTTTATATTTGTAATTGCCTTATACATTCTTCATTAATAATATTTTTTATATCCTCTCACAGTTCATCTGGTCTTCATTCATTAGTGTTCAAGATCTCAAATCTGTTCCTGAGATTGTTTTTTATTCTAGGTGTGATAGACTCAAGGACAAGTTTTGGTTCTTGTGGATTTGATTTTATTTTCTTTATATTCAGCTTGGATTTGCATAGGAGTAGTTGATTTTTTTTCCCCCAACAATTAACACCTGACCTAGGTTACAACTCAAAATAAAGAAAACAAAAATCTTCACCCTTGGATCAATAACTAACATCATGGTAATAGGAAAAAAGATTGAAGAGATTGAGAATATAATTTTACTTGGGTCTGCAATAAGTGACCATGGCTAGAACAGCCAAGAAATCAAATGACATTTTGCATTGTGCAGATCTGCTGCAAAAGACCTCATTAAAGCGTAAAAAGCAAGATGTAGCCTTGAGGAATAAGGTGTGCATGACGTAGCCTATAGAGATTTTAGGTGTCTCTATGTTGTTGCTGAAAACAAGCGAGTCATAATTGATCCTTGGTTGACCCTCCAGAGAATTTTCAGATGTAGTTAATTATATGGGAGGAGATTGCCCATCCTTCTGCAATGAGCAGCTGGTGGATTTGAACCACGTGTCTTTGGGATCCAGTACAACTTCTTACCACTAGGCTATATCTATACACTATAGATATTTTCATTTCCTCCTAGGCATGCACAAGCTGAACTGTGAATAAAGAATATCAAAGAAAAATTGCTGTATTTGACTATAGTGTTGGCCAAGGATATTGAGTACACTATAGATTGCTAGAAGAATGAACGTATTGTCTTGTAAAATGTACAGCCAGAACACTCCTTAGAAGTACGATCTGAGGTTTATATATCGTTTAAGACATGTTATCAGGAAGGAACAGTCCTTGAGAAGGCAGTCTTGCTTGGGAATGTAGAGAGTCAGTGGACAGGAGGAGGACTCTCAATGGGACAGACTGACACACTGGCTAGAACAACGGGCTCGGACACCGGAACAGTTGTGAGGATGGTGCAGGACCAGACAGCATTTATGTGTATGTCTTTTTTTTTTTTTTTTTTTACTGCACACCAGAGCTCCCAAACAATGTAAGACACACAGATCCAGAAAAATGTCTAGAAATCAATCGTTGTTAATTGTTGATAAGTGCTGCCATCCATTCTGATTCATCGCCACCTACGAACAGCTCAGAATAAATGCTGCCTGGTGCTACACTGTGCTCTTAATATCTGCCAGGCTCAAAACTGTTGTTGTAGCCACTGTGCCATTCCCTCTCCTGGGGGGTCTTCCTCTCTTCTTTCCTCCACTTCAAATCAAAAAGAGTTAAAATCCTAGATAGAGGATAGAGAAAGAAGTAAATGAAAGGAAGTTTCAGGATAACAACTCAAGAGGCAGGAGGGAGGGCGAACATGAAGGCGGCAGACAACCTCACATGTTTCACGTTTGATTTCTATACAGTTTCTATATACAGTTCTTCGTATTGAACGCAGTATGTTACTGTTGAGATATGAGCACATATACGTACAAATTCTGAAACAACATATATGAATTTGTGTATGTGTACATATGTTGTCTTGTATTGTTGAGTCAGAACCACCTTGTAGCTGACCATCCAGCAGGTTTTCAGAGGCTGTTACTGCGTGAGAGAAGATTGTCCATTTTTCGCCCATGGAGCAGCTGGTAGGATTGAACTGCATGCCTTTGGATCGGCAGTGCAACTACTTACCACTAAGTGATCAGAGCTCCGTATGTGTGTGTGCGTGTTTGAAATATAAAAACATAGTTTGTTTTAGGCTCAGTCCTTATGCTGCAATTTCATAAGATGAGAAATTTCCATGGACAGCTAAGATAAATTTTCCTGTTTATGTAGTAAGTCTCAAATTAATTTGTGAGAGTTTATCCTTAAAATGTTAAATGGAAACTTTTAGAGAAAAGTGTCTCAAATAACCTAGAGAATGTATGCCTGATATCAGTGGGTTCTGTCATTTAAGACTGAAAATTAGTAGGAAAGGAAGAACAAAGATGTCTTTAGTGACATTAAGTTCAGAAAAGGAAATACCAAAGCCTTCACAATTTTGTACAGTCCTGGACACGAATATTTTTCATTTAAATTGACTATAAGAAAGAGGGATTTTATTATGGACAACAAGTTTTCTTTATTTCTTTTTCCCATGCCCTCTTTTAAGATTATAGTAAAAGCTGTATCCAGGGGGGAAGTACAGATACACATTCATTCAAAATTTGAAGGCAATTTCAAGGATTCACAGACTTTCTGAAATCTGTCCCAGATGTCAGGTTAAGAAGTGTTGATCAAAGTATTTGGCAAGCACTAGAATAATGGGATGTTTGTTAAAAGTTCTGTGTGTGACAAGTTCTTTCATTTATCTTGAGAGAGAAGGCATGAGAAAAGGTCTGGAAAGAAAATGAGGATGTGCAGAGCCAGTTGAATTGTCTGGGATAAAATGTGCAAATGCTTAACGCAGAAGAAGATAGGATCATAAAATTGTAATCTGTTACACAAACACACACACTTTGTGGGGTGCAACTCAAAGAGCAGATTTCTTTCTTTCTCTCACTGGCCTGTTTCGTTGGTCAGGAGGCTAGCTTTGCCTGTGTACTGGGTTAGGTGCCTTCAAGTTGACTAAAACTCAAAACAATCCTATGAATGACAGATCTGAAACTTGGGCTGTCATGTGTTATGCACAAACCGTTATTGTAGTTTGTGTCAATTCATCTCGAGAGCCTTTTCCCCTTTCACTGGCCCTCTACTTTCCTGAGACTGATGTCTTTCTCCAAGGATAGGGTCTTCCTGACAATCTGTTCAAAGTTTGTGAGATGAAGTCTCACCACTTTAGGACTTTACAGAAAATAAGCCAAAATCGTAAGGTCGCTTCAAGTCACTCAATGTAGGTTTCTTTCTTACTCACTCACTGGCTTCAGCAGAACTAACTCCTAAAATTCCACTGGGTTTCTTAAGCTGTAAATCACATGGGAGGAGACCGCTCATCTTTCTCCTGGAGCGCTGCTAATGAATGCGATCCCTCAGAGAGGCTTGGCTTTTGGGTTAGCAGCACAACTCCCCATGGACGAGGCCAACCAAGCTCTCTCGTCTCATGCTAGTATTTCAAGTGTCCAGAAGCACATAAAAAGTTACTATTTCCAACTTCTGCTATGGTACAACGGATGTACTTGGACTTCTTCCAGCTTTGGTTCTCTTCGTCCAGCTAGCTAATCCTGATGCCTAATGCTCTGAAGTTGGGACACGGGGAGTATCTAGTTTCCCAGGGCTTCCATAACGAAATAAAATCCAAAGTGACTTTGAAAAACGGGAATTTATTGTCGTGTGGTCGTAGAAGTTAGGAGTCTATGTTCAGTGTGTTGGCAGAACTATGTTTTCATTGCTGGGGGAGAACTTTCTTTATGTCTTCCAGCTTTTGAGAGGCCCAGAAGAATGTGTATATTCCTTGGCTTGTGGATGAAGCTTCACATATTCCCGTCCCCCTTTATAGCTGTTTGTGTGTCTGCTCTGTCATTTTATAAGATAGCACTTAGAGGGGAGAAGGAGTAGGACCCATTCTGTTCTGTTACAGATTCTTTAATTCACTTGAAAACATCTTTGGAGAGTTCCTTTCCAAACAAAGTCATGTTAATTCATAGGAACAGAGGTTAAGACTTTAGCATATCTTTCTTTGAAGACACAATTCAATCCATAGTAGAATTGTAGGTAATCTAAGGGAGACAATTACGTTCTTAGTCATGAAGTAGGGAATTCTGATAACCTAGCTCATAGAGAGTTACATTGCTAACCTGAAGACCACACAGCATGCCTTTTTGGAGGTGGGACTTTATCAGAGGCTTCTATGGAGAAAGTCGGGAAATCTCCCCTGCAATTTACTGCCTCAGAAATTCAACAGATGCTCTGCAGTTCTGACTTAACAAAACTGACTTTATGTGAGCTGTTTCTGACTTAATGACACTGTTGGGGAATGCTGGAGAGAAAGGGAGGGTCTCTGGCCAGGAGAGATTGCCTAAGCTCCTGCCCCAGTGGCCTTTAATATGGGGTAGAGAAAGCTCCCCCGTGTTTGGCTGTACCGGCTTGAGAAAGCGCGCCACCTGGGAAGACAGCTGCCATGTCTGTTGAGCTGCGAGTGGTCCACAGGAGGCTGAGGTTCTCCTAACCAATCTGCATGTCCCATGTCTGTAAGCCCACCCTAGCCTGTCTTCCTGTTTATATAAGTGCAGTGCAGATCCCCATGAAACCAAGCTGGATTGACTTTCTGATCCTCTCCCGGAGTGGTGCATCTGTGTCGTGCTTACCCCCATCAGGGTGTCACTGGTAAGTTACTGGCGAACAGACAGTGACATGACACTGATTTTTCTTATAGGCTAACTGCATTTTAGGCTCGTTTCTGATCTAAATTTATACCTACTATCTCACTTAATAGTGGACCTCTATATTGCTGAAGGCCGTCCAATGGCAATTTGCTTGAAGCAGATGAGTTACATTCTCTCTGTCCTGCCCTTCCACAATCTCTAAGAACCTCCCACTTTCTTCTGTGTACGCCTGCCCTCAGTACACCTTCATATTGTCTCCTTGTTACCTAGACCGTGATCTTGACTATGGTGACAGGTCATCTTACCTTTGCTTTAACACGTTCTTAGAGCTCAGTGCAACAGTCCCTTATTTCACTTTTGCTTGCTCTATTGGCCAAGTGAGTAGGAAGCTGTGTTTAGTCCACCAGCTGCCCCACAGGATGGACACACTCCTTCTGTGCAATTTATGGTCTCTGAAAATCCACAAGAGTGTCAGTTAGAGTCTGTTTCTATTCAAAGGCAATAAAAACAAACAAAAAAACTACTTATAGAGCAAATTAGCTTGTTTTCTTGACACCTAAAGTTCTGAGACAGAAGTTGGACTCAAGTTCATGGACTACCCACCACAAGGAGACACAGGAGCTCTGAGGGGCCTTGGGAAGCTTGAAAGGAGAGAGGTAGCTAGTCCTACTCTTCCTCCATGGTGATCACGGAGTAGCTCACTGCACTCCAATGACTCTCTATAAAGTCTCAAAACGGTCTCTGAATCCTTTACAAACTCACTGTGGATGAAGTCTTCATTACTATTCTGAGCTTCTCAATTTTTATTTTCAAGTTCTACTGCTTGTAATTGTTTCAGAGCCTACTCTAGAACTACATATCATAAGGCAAAACTTACATAAAACATTATATTTGCCAAAAAAAAGAAAACTAAAGTATCTATGTGTAATTGTGAAATGAAATAAAAATGGAAGCAAAAGATTTCATGATTTAGTAATTCATAACCAATAAATGATATGAGGACTGTCACTGTCATCTCCATGTCCAGATGTGGGATCTGAGACACAAATGGGTCAAACAACATCACTCTGCTGATGGGACAGTGCTTAGTGGTAAGCTTTACATCCTTGCTAGTAGGATTTCAAGGATTCAAGCTTAAGCAATCAGACTCCAAAATTACTGCTCATAGTCACTGCCTTTGTTCTTCCTCTCAAGATTACTTGAAATCCTAAGTAACTGAGAGGAAGTGTAGTCTTCATCAACTTGAACTCCAAAGTCTGCAATTTCAATCACTGTCTTGCTCCTATTTCTTAGTTTTGTCTCTTTATTTATCTGTCCTTTCTTATCTTCCCTTTCTAGAGAATCAAATCCTGTCTATATCAAATGTATAGTATTTTAGCATTTTAATTGCCCAAGGCCAGATTTCTAAGTGATGTGTGCAAAGCCTTTTATGCTCTGTTTCTTCAAACTTCCCTAATCTCATTTCTTGCCATTCTCCTACAACCTTTCTGCTGTGTTGCTCCAAACTCCTGATCTGTGCTTTGGATATGCTAATACTGCTTTGTGTTCTTTGTCAGTGTTACTCTCTCTACACAGAAATACTTCTTGAAGTTTCTTCTTCAATCTATAACTCTGTTTATTCTTTTTAAGATGTCATTATGAGTCACAAGCAACTCGACAGCACATAAGAACAATAATAACAACATATCCATAGTACTTTCTCAGTCTTTAGAAAGAAAAACTTTTTTCATCTTTTGATAATTATTCCTTTACAACTCCCACTATGATCTAAAGCCCTCCAAGGTCCCCCAAATACGTTTCTCAAAAGTTAAATAAACTTGTTTCCAATTTTCAGGCACATGGTAGGGTTCTTAACATGCATTTGACGTGCACATTGTTGTTGTTGATGTTGATTGCCTTTGAGTTGAGCATGACTCATTAAACTTTCATTAAAAGTAATAAAAAATGTAAAAAAAAGATTTGGGGTGTTTTAAATATGCTCCTCTCTGAAGGCAAGGCAAGTGCAGCCTTTTATTTTTAAGATTTGCTGTGTCAGCCACAAAGTTCTTTAATTGCCCTCAGAAGAAAGCTCAAAATCAAAGAAAGACAAAAGATGTTAAAGATTTGTATAAAATTATTTGTGTTTAACTCTTTTTTTCTTTTTGAAAACTATTTCTATCTCGGGACTCCAGTAAAGACTGACTGATTTCTGAAGAAATAACAAATAACATACTCTAAATCAGTTACCCACAGACATCTTGTAAACAAGTCATTGTGGGTTCAAAGACTCAAAAGGGAAAGTATATGAAAGAGTTCCTGCTGCTAGTAGTGAATGTGGATCTCTCTTCACATGTATATTAAGTACTTGGATTGCTTTCCAGCATTTTTTTAATCTGTCCTCAAAATTTCCAGAATTATTAACAACTCAAAGAAAACTGTATTTGTGTTAGATAGTTGTATGCTTCTCGAGTGAACGAAATAAAATAATGGTTTATTTGATGTCACTGTATCAAAGATTAAATTTCCTCTAAGGAAATTATTCATATCCCTTTCACAATATGGTGAAAATGATGAGTCACCTGCCATTGACCTTCACATGTTTATGTGTACTTATCTAAGCCACACATCTGCTCTTTATTTTCCAATAAAAGGACCATATGCCCCTTGACTCCCATATAAGAGCACAATGTTATAAAACAAATACACTAAAGTTAATTTAGGGGATAAAATGAACTTTGAAGAGGATTCACATTCAGTGCTTTAGCTGTGTGAAAACAGCCACATTTATCCTGAACCTGTGCTGCAGTTCACTGTTTATTCCTTATAAAAAGTATTAGTAATAAAAGTATTAATAAAATAAAACAAGTTTAAAAGAAAATCCAAGTGTTAAAATGCAGTATTTTGGAAAACTTTTCTCAGGCATAATGCATTGTCTTTTTAAGTGATCTTATTTTAGCCTTAGAGAAACAATACCTTTGAAATTTACAAAATAATAATAATAATAATATTTTGAATTTGAGACTTACTGTATTGCTTAAAAGCTTCTTATTTTCTTTTCATTTGCTCTTGATAATAATCTATTGGTGTAGCCAGGAAGGAATATTATTGTCTTGGCTCCACAAAGGTGGTAACTAAAGGTCAGGGAGTTTAAACAAATAGCCTGAGGTTGTGATGAAAAGAAGAAAAAAAAAAAGCAAAACCAGAAAGTGAACCCAAGATCCTTCCAATAGCACAATGGTGTAAAAACAATGATGGTCCCAAAACCCTCACCCATATAATAATTGTGACATAATAAAATGCAATAAATAAAAAAACGAAACACCACAAACCCAAAACCAAATCAAAACACAACAACCTAATGATGGTTCAGAGGATCAAAATGTGATCAACTAGGTCATATATAGATGTGTGTGTGTGTGTGTGTGTGTGTGTGTGTGTGTGTGTGTGTTCTTTATAAAACCAAGGAGTGATAATTGAGACGTGGGTCTACTGGTGATTATCTATCTATCTATCTATCTATCTATCTATCTATCTATCTATCTATCTATATCTATCATCTATTTCTCCATTTTCTGAGAAATTCTGAACAACTCAACCACATAAAACTATCATGAGAGTCTTAAATTCATGTCTTTTAGAATTTAGTGAATTAAGTTGACATTAATAGAGATACAGAAATATTTGTATACAGAATATCGCAAACCCACATATTTGTTTTGAACGCTCGTGGGAAATTTTCAAATCTCAAATTTTGTAGTAAAATGTCCTAGCAGGTTATAGAAAGGAGAGTTGTCTAAATATAACTACTTGGGAATAAAATAATAACAATAAGCCTTTTATAAAAAAAAAGATGTCTTAAATTAGAGTAGAAATGATAATGTTAATGAGTAAGTTTTCAAATGAATGTCAACCAAAGATGTGATATTTCTAAAACTATCAAACACAGCCAAATTTATAGCCCAGAGAAGATTGTCTGGTTTTAAATAGTTTATTAATTAATAAGAAATGTTGTTGTATACTGTCAAGTCAAAACTGACCCATGGTGAGTTTTCAGAGGCAGTTAATCACATGCGAGGAGACTTCCCATCCTTCTTTCACAGAGCAGCTGGTGGATTCAATCTGCGTGCCTTTGGGATTGCAGCACATTTTCTTGCCACTAGGCCCCCAGAGCTAAGAGACTGGGTAGTGTAGTTAAGCACTTATTTCTAATCACAGGTCAGGACTTTGATCCCAGTAAACAACTTTGCAGGAGGAAGATCTCACTGTATGCTTTGAGAAACACTTCAGTTTTGTGAGCTATCTGGGGGCAACGTAACCCTGACCTGTAGAGTTGAAGCTGACTCAATGGCAAAAGATTGTAGACAAAGATGGAGCTTAGATTAGAAACAGATAACAAAAATGTTGAAAGAAGCAATGAATAGAAATAAAAGCAAAAATGAATGAATTATGTGTTCCACCAAGAGCAACAACAACAACAGAATGAGCAAGGAAAGAACTAAATGTTTTTATCATTTTTCAAAAAGAAAAATCAAAAGAAAAACAAACACATAGCATCAAGAATGAGGAATGAGTTAAGCAACATACGATAAAACATAAAATATTTTTATTTTGTTATATGGCCTGTAAAAAAATTGCATATAGAATAAAGCTGTATATAGTAATATAAAAAGTATTGATATTAAGATCATGTTATTAAAAAAAATTTAAAAAAAAGATCATGTTATTGTTGTTGAGTACCATCAGGTCAGAATTGACCCAAAGCTGACTGACTCTGCAGTGGGTTTTCAGAGGCAGTTAATTACGCAGGAGTCTGCTCATAATTAATAAAAAACCATATTGGATTATAACTTGTTCAGGAGAGAAAATGGCTGAGAATAATGTGTAGGCATATTTTGACTGAGAAACAGTCAGATCAGAGGCTTAATCTCTTTCTTATTTCATGTACTCAAACCATAATCTTCTATCAGGAAAAACTCAGTTGAATAGTTTATGCTCAGAATGGTCTTAAGGGCAAGTGCAGTAAAGGAAACCCAACTCTCATTTTCATTTTGTCCCAGTTGTGTTTTATGTTGTTGATGTTGTGTAACGCGAAGTTGAAATAAGCTCGTAGCTGACCCTCCAGCAGGTTTTCAGAGGCAGTAGATGGCAGGAGAGGAAATTGCCCTGGAGCAGCTGATGGATTGAAAGCCTTTTACTTGGCAACATAGTAATCACTTGGCCACCTACCAGATAGGCTAGAATTTCATAATTAACACTGAAGAGTTTACGTGTAATAGTCTCCAGAATAATTTGGAGTATGTTTTATTACCTTCCTCATTATATCTATGGTGCTTAGTGAGAATTAGACTCAAAATAATATGAAGATTTAAAAGAAACTTCATATAAAATGTATGCCAAATTGCTAGCAAGGGCTAGCTCTGAAAACCATGGGGTGAATTTACAGGGCTACTAAAAGTTAATGTCAAGCCATACTTATTTTTTTTTTTAAACTAACATTGAACAAAAGTACAAAAAATAACAAAACTAGGAAGGAAAATTAGAAAGATGTTTAAAAAAACAACAAACAAAAAAGCTAACAGGATGCTATCGAGTATATAGAGTATAGTATGGGAGGCCATTGCACACGTTCCTCCTGAAATGCTGCTTGGTGGGTTCGAACCACTAGTGAACATCACCTATGTGCAAGAACTTCCTTTAACAATGAAGTATTTTGCAGTTTAGCAAGTAGTTAAAATAAAAATCTTATGAATTGTTCATGCTTTTTGACCCCTATAAAGTCTCTTCCAAGGAGAAGGGGATTAGAGACGTTGAAAAACAAATCTAAATGGAAGATGTTTATAATAACTTCATTCTAGAGAAAAATTAGATACACCCACATAACTAAGAAGTGAGAAATGTTACCTTAATCTTGGCATAATAAATAATAGAATACTTCTTAAATAGTTTCAGAGGATGGTTAGCAGCTCAAAAACAATCACAATGTTTATATATACAAAAATTTTAACTATTAATAATTAAAACCTCAAACCTTTTGCCCTTGAATCTGAACAGATTCATTGCTGACCCTCCAGCAGATTTTTGGAAGCTGTAAACCATGGAGTAGAACCACAGCTCAACTTCAAGAAGACAAAGATTCTCACCACCAGGCCAACTGGCAGCACCATGACAAACGGAGAAGAGATGCTTGCTCGGCTCCACAATCAACACTCTTGGCACCAGCAGCCACCTTGAGGGTGGACAGTTCTTTTTTTGTCCCTCTGATTTATCAAGTATGACGTCCTTTGTTGTAGAATGTTGGGAAGGAAGGGAGAGCCTCTGGCCCAGACAAATGGCCTAAGCTCCAGATAAGTACAAGCATCTCAATGGCCCTTAACACAGGGTACAGAAAGCTCCCCTGTGTTTGGCTGTACCGGCTTGAGAAAGCTCACCACCTGGGAAGAAGGTTGCTGAACCCATTGAGCTTGGAGTGATAAGGTTCTTCTAACCAATCTGCATGTCCCATGTCTGTAAGCTCACCCTATCTGGTCTTCCTGTGTATATAAGTGTGCTGCAGATCCCAATAAAATTGAACTGGATTGACTCTCTGATCCTCTCCCAGAGTGTTGTATCTCTGTCGTGCTTACCCCTATCAGGGTGTTGCTGTCAAATTGCTGGTAAACTGACAGCAACAGTCCTTCATCTGGTTTCTCCTGATAACATGCTCAAAGAAAGTAAGGCAGTCTCACCATTCTCTCTGCAGAAAATTCTTCCAACACAGATGTGTTAATACTTTAATTGAACTTACTGAAAAACTTGGGAAGAATTGTTACATTTACTACATAAAATCTTCTGTTGAAGAATTGTACTGTCAACCCAAAGGTACATGATTCAAGTCCATCAACAGTTCCATGGGAGAAACAGGAGCAATTTCCTCCTATGGAATTTATAGCCTCTGAAAGCCTTCTGGGAGGTCACCTACGAGTCAGTTCAAAATTGAAGGTATATAACAAAAACTGTTGATTTTACACTGAGTACAAAAGAGTCAGTCAGCCATATAATATAGTGCCTTTCTTATTTAGGCCAATTCTATGAAAGTGAAAGATGACACTGAAGAATTGACTACTGTTTTACAAAAGGCTCAAAGTCAAATTAATGGGAAAAATACTCTTTCCTCATGTGAGACTCAAGTGCAGGTTTTCATGAAAAATGAATACTTACATAGCTGAAGTATCTTTATTTCCTAATGATGAAGAAATTGAGCTACAATTGAACATTTAGTTCAATATAAACCAGTTATGTGGCAGTTCTGCACATAAGAACAACGAAAGCAACAACATTGGCATAAACTCATTGTCCCATAAGCTCATCTTCTGATTTGCTGTTGTCCATATGACCTTGAGTTTATCACACCTGAATTTAAACATCATCTCAAGAACAGGTGAGAGGCATTGAACATTAACAATCAAAGACTAGATTAATTGTGTAATGACCTCAAAGAGAAGAGAGCAAAAAATCATTGAAAAAGAAAGAGGAGAAAGAAAAGAGCAAAATGGATATCAGGAGAGGTTGAAACTTGCACTAGACTGTTGAAAAGCCAAAACAAAGGTAAAGGATAAATAAAAATCAGTCTAAAAGAGATGAACAGAAAATTTCAAAAGGCAGCTTGAGAAGCTAAAGCAAAGCATTACAATGAAATGTGCAAAAATCTGGAGTTGGAGAATAAAAAGGGAAGAACTCACTTGTCATTTCTAAAGGTGAATAAATTGAAAAGCAAATTCAATCCTTCAAGCCTCAAGTTGCAATACTGAACGAAAGGTTACAGACAAAATATCAAATGATCCAGGAAGTATTAAAAGAAAATGGAGGGAATCCATAGAGTCATTGTACCAAAAAAGAATTCAACAACACTGAACTATTTCAAAAAACAGTATATGAAAATGAAGCAATAGTGATTAAGGAAGTTCAAACTGCACTGAAGACATTGTAAAAAAATAAGCCCAAGAAATTGAGGGTTTACCAATTGACATGTTTAAAGTAACAGACTCAGGCCTAGATCAGCTAGCTGGAATGTACCAGGAAATTTGGAAGACAGCTACCTGGCCAACTGACTAGAAGAGATCAATATTTGTTCCTGTGGTGTTCAAAATGTCTTTCCTAACCATTGATTGTTTATTTTGTGACGAAGTAATTATATTAAGGAAAGAGAATTTGTGTGGGATATAAGCCCGACCTTAATAGGCTCATGGGAGCTCAATGAGAGCCCTTTTTTGGGACACTCACTCTCTGTTACCTTGAAATCTATCAAAATAATTGTACTTAAGGGTAATTCATTCTTTTTTTATTGCTAAGTAATGTTCTATGATATGGATGTATATATTTACTCATTTATTAATTGTAGAGCATTATAGTTGTTTCCAATTTCTGATAATTACAAAATTCTATTAGCAATCATGCATAGTATTTGTGTGGACAAATGCATATTTTTTCTGAAGTAAATGCCTGTGAGCATGTTATTGTTAGGTCATATGATAACTTAATGCTTAATGTCAGAAAAGTGACAAAATATATTCCACAATGGCTGTATCAATCAATGACACTGTTCTGTAGTTTCCACATTCAGTTGGGTCACCTTTCTTTGGAATGGGAACAAATGTCATTGATTTCACATGCAAGCAAGATTCTACTGAAGATTATCCAAAAACGATTAGAACAGCACATCAGCAGAGAACTGCCGGAAGTCCAGGCCGGGTTTAGAAGGGGTCGTGGTACTAGGGATATTGTTGCTGATGTTAGATGGATCTTGGCTGAAAGCAGAGAATACCAGAAGAATGCCTATCTGTGTTTCATTGATTATACAAAGGCATTTGACTGTGTGGATCATAACAAACTGTGGCTGACTCTGAGAAGAATGGGAATCCCAGAACATTTAATTGTGCTAATGCAAAACCTATACTTGGACCAAGAGGCAGTAGTCAGAACAGAGCAGGGTAACACTGCACGGTTCAAAATTGGGAAGGGTGTACGCCAGGGATGCATCCTATCTCCATACCTTTTCAACATGTATGCAGAGCAGATTATCGGAGAGGCTGGGCTCTATGAGGAGAATTGTGGTATCAGGATTGGTGGAAGATCTATTAACAATCTCCATTATGCAGATGACACAACCCTGCTTGCTGAAACCGAGGAGGACCTCATGCACTTGCTGCGAAGGGTCAAGGACTGTAGCCTTCAGTATGGACTGAGGCTCAATGTCAAGAAGACAAAGATTCTCACCACTGGACCAATTGGCAGCGTCAGGATGGATGGCGAAGAGATTGAGATTGTTCACAGCTTCAGTTTGCTCAGCTCCACAGTCAACACTCTTGGCACCAGCAGTCAGAAAATCAAAAAGCTTATCGCGATGGGAAAGTCTGCTGTTAGGGACCACTCTAAAGTACTCAGGAGCAATGGTGTCTCTCTGGAGACTAAGGGGTGCCTGATACAGGCCATGGTATTTGCAATCGCTCGTTATGCATCAGAGAGTTGGACAATGACTAGGGAGGACAGAAGGAGAGTGGATGCTTTTGAGCTGTGGTGCTGGAGAAGAGTACTGAATGTACCATGGACTGCCAGGAAAACAAACAGATTCATCTTGGAGAGGATTAAACCAAGCTACTCCTTGGAGGCAAGGATTCTGGGGCTTCGTCTGACATACTTTGGACATGTTGCCAGGAGGGACGGGTCCTTGGAGAGGGACATCATGCTTGGGAGGGTGGAAGGACAGCGCAGGAGGGGAAGACCCTCTATGAGATGGATTGATTCAGTGACTGGGGTAATCGGGATGGGTGTGTCAGGGGCAGTGCAGTTGGCACAGGATAGAGCAGGGTTTAGGGCTGTTGTGCATAGGGTCGCTATGAGTCGCAAACGACTCGACGGCACATAACAACAACAACAACAATGGCTGTATAATATTACATTCTCATCAACCATGAAAAGAGATTTAGTTTCTCTTTATCGTTGACAGCATTTGGTATTGCCACTATTTTCTAACTGTTGTTGTTACTGTTGTTGTTATGTGTCACTGAGTTGAGGATGACTCCTAGTACCCATAGGAACAGAAGATCTGAACCCTTTTCTATCTTGTGCCGTCTTCATACTTTTCTGATACACAAGAACTTGTTGAGGTAGTCACCATGTCAATCCACCTAGTTGTGGGTCTTCTCCTTCACTGACCCACCGCTCTTCTCAGTATCATGTCCTTCTCCAGGGAATAGCCCCTCCTAGCAACATGACCAAATTACGTGAGGCAAAGCCTCACCATTCTTGTCTCCAAAGAGCACTATGGCTGCACCCTCTCCAAGATGTATCTATTTTCTCTCTTAGCCATCCATGGGATATTCAGTGCTTTTCTCCAACGTCACAACTCAAAGATACTTTAAAATATATGCAATGATATCTTAGTGTGTCTTAATTTTTCATCTCTCTAACATCCAATAATATTGAATATATTTTCATATTCTCTGTTGAAATTTCTTTTCATGTATTTAATCTATTTTCTAATTCAAATGTTTTTGTTGTTGAATTTTGAAGGTTTATAAAAATTATTTAAAAAATTACTTCTTTCAATATTATATTTACAATTATTTTCCTCAGTCTTTCTCATGTCTTGAATTATCTAACAAACAAGATATTTGCTGAGCAGTTTGCAGTTTTTAAAAATGAATGGATAGAGAAGCTGTGGTATATACACACAATGGAATACTATGTTGCAGTGAAAAACAAGGAACTCATGTAATATTATTCAAAATGGGTGAGCCTGGAGGACATTATGCTGAGTGAAATATCTCAGTCACAAAAGGACAAAGACTGCATAGTGCCACTGTTGTAGAACAAGAGTGACATCAGGGTTGGGGTGAAACTGAGGAAAATTGGATAAATTATGAATACTGCATTGAAACAGATGAAGGAGAGAACAGTTTAAAAGTGATATATGATTGGTTATTATGGTTATGACGGGAGTCCAGAGTGTAGGATTTATAGTGGAATGTACTGGGATGGGGGTGGGGGATTGTATTCCAATGAAGGAATTTTTCTTTTACTTTTCAGAGAGAGGAGCTAACTGGGGAGAGGGAGGGGTCGGCAGGGAGGAAAATGCAACAATGAATGGAAATCCAAAATTTCTGTAAATGCTCATTAAAATTAATAAAAGTTAAAAAAATATTTCTTTCACAATTTTTCTTTCATGGATCATATTTTTAATGTCAAGTCCAAGAATCTGTACCCATCTCTAGATCAGTTGTCCTCCAAATTTCCTGGCATTGACTGGGCTCCATTTGTTAATTGAAACAAGCCAGTCTGTATCCCATCGATTCCTGGAGCCTTATTTTTTGCCAGTGCATTACACTTCCTCCTTCATTATCATTGGCTCCAGTTTATATGATACTTTCTGAAATTTTTCAGTGTCAGTCAGTTCTTTTTGGTACAGTGATTCTGTGTATTCACCCCAACTTTTTTGATGCTTTCTTTTTTTAATTTTTTAATTAATTTTAATGAAAGTTTACAGAGACTTTTTGATGCTTTCTGCATCAATTGATAGGATCATGTGGTTCTTATTCTTTGCTTTGTTAATGTGATGAACTACATTGTTTTTCTTACGTTGAACCATCCTTGCAATCTGTTATGAATCCCACTTGGTCATAATGAATTTTTTTTTAATGTATTGTTGGATTCTATTGGCCAGGATTTTATTCAGGATTTTTGCATCTATGTTCATAAGAGATTTGGCCTATAGTTTTCTATTTTGGTGGTGTGACTTTTTGATGTTTTCTGGGTCTTTCAATACATTGCCCATAGCATCTTTTAACATTGTGATTCAAGACTTATATTTGTTTTTCATTTCTCTCAGCTTAAGAAATGCAGAGCAAGTTCTTCCCTTTTTTTTCTCTCCATATGCAGAACAGATAATTCAGGAGTCTGTTCTTTATGAGGAAGAATGTGTCATTAAGACTGGAGGAAGACTTATCAACAACCTGCATTATGCATAGGACACAATCTTGCTTGCTGAAACTTTCTGAAAAGGGCCTGAAGCATATACTGCAAAGGGTTAAGGATTGTAGTCCGCAATATGAAATGAAGCTCAATATCAAGAAAATGAAGCTTCTCACCCCTGGAACAATAGGCAGCATCATAATAGATGAAGAAGAGATGGAGAATTTTTTTCTCAATGATCTTTTATTTTATATGACATTTTTATTTTATCATGGTTTACTTACAAAGATCATATACATTCTTTGTATGTATTGATCTTTCCCATTTCCTTAACACACCCTCTCTCCACCCATCAAATTGTGTGACCTTATCGTTCACCCCCTCATCCTCGTCCCTCTGCTCCCACCCTCCCCCACTTAGATCCTCATACAAGTATTTCTGCAATAATGGTTGTATACAGTATTTGTCCTTACAGAACAACATTAGTTTATGCTCTCCAGTCCCTCCTAAGTTGTTTTTGTTGATTGCCTTCT
>NW_006400059.1:59281-89892 GCF_000299155.1 Elephantulus edwardii
CCTCGCCAGCATTTGTTGCTTGCTGTTCTGTTAAATTTTGCTATTCTGACTGGGGTGATATGGTATCTCATAGTTGTCTAGAGGGCTGCAACTCTTACTTCCAAACCTGTCATAGTATGTTATTGGTATGTGCCATTGAGTCGCCTGTGATGTATAGCGACCCGATGTACAGCAGCCCTGAAAACTTCCCAAGTTAGGTAATGATTTACAAAATCATTGCTCTTGCATGCTGCATAATATTCCATAGTACTGCACAGCATTATGTGAATCTATCATAATTTCTCAATCCACTCAATTGAAGCTGCACATTGAAATTTTTAGCAATTTCAGCTTGCTTGGCTCCACAATCAACACTCTTGGTACCAGAAGTCAGGAAATAAAGAGCCTTGTATTGGGAAAATATACTGTCAGGGACCTCTCCAGAGTGCTACAGAGCAATAATGTCAGCCTAGAAACTAAGGTGCACTGACCCAGGTCATGGTCTTCCCAATTCCCTGTTAGGCATCAGAGAGCTGCCCATGACCAAAGGGGGCTGAAAAACAATTGATGCCTTTGAACTGTGGCGCTGGAGAAGAGTATTGAACATACTGTGGCCTGCCAATTGAACTAACAGGTCTGTCCTAGAGAGGATGAAGCCAACCTGTTCCTTAGAGGAAAGGATTTTGAGGCTCTGTCTTATATACTTTAGGCATGTTGCCAGGAGAGACCAGTCCTTGGAGAAGGACATAATACTCTGATGGCTGTGCAGGAGAGGAAGTGCAGGAGAGGAAGACCCTGGATAAGATGGATTGACACAGTAACTGCGGTAATGAGGGTACATATGTTAGAAGCAGTGAGATTGGTTCATGATAGCGCAGGTTTCAGAGCTATTAGACGTAGGGTCACTATGATTTTCAGGTGATTCAAGGACACAACAACAGCAGCATAGTTATTGCAAGTACAAGTAGTTTTGCTTCATCTAACAGTGTTACAATTTTTGTTTCAATTGTCTGAAATATTGACATTATGACAATAATCTTGAGGATGCAGCAGGGTAGGCAAGGTTCAGTTCTGTTGTTCATAGATTTGCTGTAACTAGTCTTTAACTGGTTGGCACCTAACAAGAGCAGGAAAGGAGCTGCATGGCTAATCCCACAACAGGTGATTCAAATTAAAAAAAAAAAACAGTTGTTCTGAGGAGAAAAATGGTTAATCTCATCCTTTGTGATTTACAACTTCTGAATACACGCCAGAGATGGTCAACTCTGAGTCAGTTCCAATAGTTGAATTTATATTGACATAGAAGTATAATTGTTTGTTGTTTATTCACTTGTATTCCTGGTCAAATCACAAATTAGTTCTAGGTTTTGTTTTGGTTCTTATTCCTTAGATTTTCTACATAGGCTATCATGTTGTATATAGATGGTAACAGTTCAAGTTCTTCCTCCTTTGACCTATATGCCTTTTCGTTCTTTATCTTGTTTAATCCATGAGGAAGAAATTCAGAATGAGGGTTAGTGGTATCAGAAAGAAGAGAAAAATATCACTGGCTCCTAATCTTATGGGAGAAACATTCAGTTGTTTGCAAATAAGTATGATGTTAGCGACCAAGTGTTACAGATTTTTACAGAGTGTTTTGAGCAAGAGTAAGTATATCAATGAAGGAATTTTTCTTTTACCTTTCAAGGAGAGGAGTGGGCTGGAGAAAAGTGCAACAGTGAGTGAATGGAAAGCCAAAATCTCTGTAAATGTTTATTAAAATAAAAAAAGAATAAGTTTTAAATTGTGTCAAATATATTTGGCCATAACCTTGTAATTTTTCTTTCTTAGCCTATTAAAATGGCAGATTAAACTGATTAACTTTTGGATATTAAACCAGTTTTGTACTTGGAATATGTCAGTGACTGCCAGGGTACTGGTTTTCAAGGCTGCCTTGAGACTTGGAAGAAGGAATGGGGGGAAACGGAAAATGAGACATTTCCTTTTGAATTAATGCCTCTTGAGTTTACTGAGCCTTGGTAAATGTCAAAAATTTTGAGAAAAGATGGTTTGAAAATTTTATCCTTTATGATTTTTACAATTTCATTGCTTTTGTTAAAAAAACCAATTTAAGATAGTCTTAATCTTCCATTTTCAATGTTACCATGTCCTGTTTGTCTCTTCTAGTTTGCATATTTAGATCACTTGAATTTAATATAATTATTGATGTGTTAATGTTTAAGTCTGACCCTTTCTTACCTTTTGTCTTCTGTATTCTCTATTTTTGTACTTCTCCATTCCCCTGCTTTGTGGTGGGTACCTTGAACATTTATTAGAATTTGAAATGGATTTATCTTCTGTATTTCTTATTTGATGTCTTCTCATGGCTTTATCATCAGTGTACTAGGCAATAAGTGATATAAGCCTAACCAATCTGCTAACACAAGCATTTTACCAGTTTAGACAATGTTCGGAGACCTTGCTTTCCTCTATCATTTCCCTTTTTCATATATTTGTCTTAACTATTTCCCTCTATATGCATTGAGTAGTACATCAGGCAGTGTTAAAATTTTTGCTTCAATTGCCTAACCTGTTTCTGAAATTCCAACAGGAAAAGAAAAGTTTATTATCACTACCCATATTTCTACGCCATTCTTCTACACTTCAGATGTTGCATGATTCTTTTTATCATTTTATTTCTGCTGGGAGATTTTGCTTTAGTTATTCCTCTAGAGTAGGTCTGCGGGAAACAAATTATCTTGGTTTCTTCACTTGAAATAAGTTGATTCCCTGTTTATTCCTATCATGTTTTTGCTGGATACAGCATGATATGTTGACAGTTCTGTTCTTTCAGTCCATAAAAAGTGTGCACTTTCCTTCTGGCCTCATTGGTTTCTGAAGAGAAATTCCCTTTCATTCGGATTGCTTTTCTTCTACAGATAAAGTGTTATTTCCCCCTTGCTGCTTTTGAGATTGTTCTTTTTCATTTTCAGAAGTTTTACTATGATGTGCTTTGGCATGGAATTTTTTTTTCCACTTGAGTTTCCCTCAACTTCTTCAATCTGTAGGTTTACATCTTTTGTCAAATTTGGGAACTTTTCAGCTTTATTCAAGTACTTTTTCAACTTTTCATTCTTTCATCTCTCCATCCAAGATTCTGAAGACACAAATATTAGATGTTTTGTTATGGTCTGATAGGTTCCAAAGACTTGGATTGTTTTTGTTTTCCACTCTATTTTTTCTCTGTTGTGTAGATTTAATAATTTCTATTCGGTATTCAAGTTTATTGATTTCTTACCCTCTGTTGTTTTCTATCCCAAAAAGTTCTAGCAGCTTAAGGTGTCACATGCTGGGCTGCAAACCAAAAAGTTGGCAGTTCGAATCTGCTAGTCACTCAGCAGGAGGAGTATGGGTAGTCTCCTGCAAAGGTTTCCAGCCTTAGAAACTTGATGAAAAGACACTATGAGTCACAATTTACTTGAAAGCAGTATGTCTAGGTTTTTTCTTTTTTCCTTTTTAGAATCCTCTTTGTTATACTATTGAAATCATTAATTACTTTTCTCTGTTCTATTAATATTTCAGTTCTCAAATGCCTACTTGACTTTACTTTATATCTACTATTTCCTTGCTCAAACTTTCTATTTTTCAAGGATGTTGATAAATTCTTATTAAAATATGATTGTGATGACTGCTTTGGAACTCTTGCCACTTAACTCTAACCTCTGTGTCATCTGAATATTCTGTTTCTGTTAATTGTCTTTCTTGTTTAAGCTGTGTTTTCCCTGGTCGTTGCTATAATAAGTTGTTTTCTTTAATATCTGAGTATTTAGGATTTAATGTTATGCTACTCTAGTCTATCTAAATCATGTATCTTAGCAGACTCAATCTGAAACCCTTGTTGCAGGGTATATTTAGGGAGTATTGCCTTGTTGCTAGGAGAAGGGTAAAGTCCTGGTTGCCAACTCCTCTTTAACATGGAGGAAACATTGGTCTTTGCTACTGCTTGAGTAGGAGTTGTAGCCCAGGATCTCCTCCTCTGTAGTTCTCTATTCATGCCCTCTTACTGGAAGGTGGATAGGCATAACTCACCCTGTGGCCTCCACGAAAACCATGGAAGTTGTTACCTCGTATTACTAGGAGATGATGACATTTCTTACACTCTATTAGATATCTTCTCACAATGCCCCAAGATAAGGAAGGTGTATCCTCATACTACTCAATGAAGATTAAAATTATAGCTTCTGACTTGGTCCTTTGGACACCACCTAGCATGGAGTTAAAATTGACTCATTATCTCCTAAGGGAGCTCTGGTGGGCTAGTGACAAGATGCTGTGCTTCAATTCTGAAAGCATCCAGTTCAAGTCCACCAGCTGCCCCACAGGAGAAGGGTGGGTAATCCCCTCCCATGTGATTATCTGCCTCTGAAAACCTGCTGAAGAGTCAGCTATGGGTCAGTTCTGACCTAATGGTAAACAACAACAACAACATCATTATGTTCTGAGGAATGTAAAAATCTACTTACTGCATAGTGCCCTCCTTGACAATACAAGGAGCACTCTTCTTTTCTGTGTCATGTGGCTGAAAAAGAAAAGTTTTTATCTGAAAGTGTTCTATCTTCCTAAGCAGCCCTCGTTAGCCCTCATCTAGGAGTAAAGGCACCTCTTTGAGCCTTTTGTCAGTAAATGTTTCAATATTTCTATTTTTTTCCAGAGCCCAATCCAGTGTACATGAAACAAAAAGAAAACTCTGGAGAGTCACTGTTGGGTAATTCCTGGGGCATCAAAGTTTCTAGTAAATCAGCTTTCTTTTCTCCAGTTTTTAGAGTTTCCTTATGTTTTATACATTTGCTCTGTGTTGTCAGCTGTACTTACGGGGAAAAACAGGGGAAAGTACATTGACTTCATTTTTTCAAAGGCAAAAGTGTTTGCATTCCTTTTCACAATGTGGAAATTCTCTTCTTTTTTGCAGAATGGTAGTGATGCAAAGAAAGTCTTGGTATAAATAAGGTAAATACTTAATCTTACTTCAGACAACTAGAAGGAACCATTTATAGGACAAACCATTCCTGAAGAAAGATGCCACTGAGATGATATTAAAAATACTCATAGAGAATGGATATAGAATTGTAGAGATGCATGTATCGCCTTATTGTTGTTGCTGTTGTTAAGTACTGTCAAATAGGAATAGCCTCTTCAGAGGCAGTTAATCACACAGGAAGAGATTGCCCAACCTTATCCTGTAAAACAGCTGGTGGATTTGAACCATGTGCCTTGAGGATTACAGTGTAGCTTCTTACCTCTAGGCCACCAGAGCTATATATAATGAATAAGAAAAAAAGATATTGTTCTTTTGAAAAGGTAAATTAACACTAAGATGAGAAAACAGAGAAACAGTTTTGTCAGAAAGAGGTGGCATAATAGGAAAAAATGCAGTTAGAAATTAAGTTTTGAGAAATTTATATGAAGGAATATTGGGACCATTATTCTTTGTATCATAAGAAGAAAATATTAACCCTGTGAGGACAAGACTAATTTTCAAAGGAGAGCTATGAATGTGTGAATAAAATTTACATGAAATAAAAGAAAAAATAAAATGTAATATACATATGAGAAGTAACATTTTCCAATATCTTTCTTCTCAAATTTTGTTCAGCTTAGAAAATCTTTTGCAGTAATTTTCTAAAACTGTGGAAAAACAGAGTCAGTAAAATTGATTAATGTAGAATTTCATATTCTTCTTTTCTCATTAGTTTAACAGAGGAGTAAATATATTCTGCTGTCGTTGTGTACTGTAGAGTCAGAATCAACCCATAGTCGACCCTCCAGCAGGTTTTCAGGGGCAATTAAATATATGTTCTACATGCTAAAACGTGGGAGTAAACTCTGAAAGCATCTTACTTACTAGATTCCCCTGGAAAGGGACCAGTGTCTGGAGTAAGACACTGTTGTCGTCACTGAGTCCACTAAGCTCATAGCAACCCTATAAACAAGGAATCTGAATCTTGCTCTATCCTGTGCTATCCTCACTATGTTTGATGTATTTGAGCCCATTGTTACAGGGAATTGCATCAGTGCATCTTGTTGAGGTTCTTCCACTCTTTCTCTGATCCTCCACTTTCCCAAAATGATGTCTTTTTCTAGGACTGGCCCCTTATGACAACATGGCCAAATTAGTCATTCTTCTTGCCCCTAGAGAGTACTCTGGTTGCACTTAATCCAGGACAGACTTGTTTGTTCTTTTGGCAGTCCATGGGCTAGTCAGTTCTTCAACACCACTACTTAAAGGGATCAGTTGTTCTTCTGTCATCTTTATTCATTGTCCAATATTCATTCAGATGCATGAAAAGAAACTGAAAAAGCCAAGGCTTAGGTCAGGCTCACCTTAAACTTTAAATGGCATCTTTAGCACTCAGGAAAGCTTCTTGACAGCAGATTTTCTCAATGCAACATATCCTTTGATTTCTTGACTGTTGTCACCATGATGTTGACTGTGAGTCCAAGTAAAATGAAGTCGTTCACAATGCAATGGTGTCTCTCTGGAGACTAAGGTGCGTCTGATACAGGCCATGGTCTTCACAATCACTTGTTATGCATCAGAGAGTTGGGCAATGACCAGGGAGGACAGAAGGAGAATTGATGCCTTTGAGCTGTGGTGCTGGAGAAGAGTATTGAGAATACCATGGACTGCTAGGAAAACAAGCAGATTTGTCCTGGAAAGGGTTAAACCGGGTAGCTCCTTGGAGCCAAGGATTCTGAGGCTCAGTCTAACATACTTTGGACATGTTGTGAGGAGAGACTGGTCCTTAGAGAGGGACATCATGCTTGGGAGGGTGGAGGGACGGCGCAGGAGAGGAAGGTCCTCTATGAGGTGGATTGATTCAGTGACTGGGATAATTGGGATGGGAGTGTCGGAGTCAGTGTGATTGGCACAGGACAGAGTGGAGTTTAGGGCTGTTGTACATAGGGTCGCTATGAGTCGCAGGCGACTCGATGGCACATAACAACAACAACAACAACATCATGATGTTGCCTATCCATCATGGACAGTTTATCTTCTAAATTTCTTGACATAGACTAGTAAGCAAGGCCAGGGCTGCATCTATTTATTAAAATATGTTCATTGGCATTCCATCAACTCCTCAACTGTTTTGCCAGAAAGACATTATAGTACAGGGTAAGTGGAAAAGAAGAAGTGAAGTTGAAGGTCAGTTGAAAAGAAAAAGATCCTCAACAAGATGGACCAGCACTGTGACTACAATAATAATAATAATAGGCTCAGCAACAGCTGTGTGAATGACACAGAACTGAACAGTGTTCTCTACTGCTGTATATAAGATGTCTATGAATCAGAACCAACACAATAGCACTCAACAATGACAAGAAGAAAGCTACAAAACAGAGCAACAATTAATCATTTTTAATTCTGACTCATGATGACCTCATGTGCTACAGAACAGAATTGTTCCATAGTTTTCTTTATTATAATCTTTATAGAATCAAATTTCCAGATCTTTCTTGAATAGCATTTCTGGATGGATCTTTAAGTTAATAGCCCAGTAAAATCCATGTGTACAACCAGGAGTCTTCTGGAAAGCAAAGATGATAATGAAGTCATTCAAGAATAATAATCACACACACAAAGTTGCCTTGGAATCCAATACATTTCATGGTAACTCCATGTTTGTAAAGTAGAGATTTCAACATGGTAACCTGAAGCAGATCACCAGCTCTTTCTTTCCAGGTATCTCTGAGTGGGCTTCAACCACCAACCCTTTGACTAACAGAAAAGATCTTAACCATTTTTCCTATCCCAGGATCCCTAGTTATAATGCGTATCAGTGGAAGAAAAGATCCAAACCTCACAAATACAAATTGGAGCAATCCTAGCCAGATGAAAGCAAATAATTTCTGAGTGCTAAATCACAAGTGTAGCTCATTTAGTTGAAAACAGCTTCTATGTAGCAAAAGTGATTTTTATGCATTCTGCTGGTGATGGCTTATAAATGTGCAATCATTCTGACTGATGTTATAAAGGAATCTCTTTGATATTTCACCATCCCAAACTGTCTTCTGAATCATCCTTCAATTATTAATTCAGTAAATTATTGAAATGATCTTCATCGTGCTTTTAGTGTTAAAACTGTTTTTATCATATCTTTTGTACATCCTAGAATGTACAGAAACTATACTAGACCCTGTGATCCAAAATAAATCAACAGAGTCCTTTTCCACAAGATGATGGGCAGTAATGGAGACAACTAAAATTGGGCGTGAGTAGGAAGGTTATTACCAATAAACATACGCTGGTGGTGGTAGTGGTGGTAGTTGTCATCAAGCCCATGCCAACCCATGTCTTCTCTGTCTGTGACAGTAAGGATGACCTATAGGTTTTCTTGGCTGTAAGTGTACTAGGACCAGATTGTTGGGTCTTTTCCTTTATAACACTGGTGAGTGCATTCACACTCCACCCTTTAGATTCATAGTCCAGTGCAAACCATTTTGCCCCATGTAGGAGCTCTGGTGGCTTAGTGGTAAGGAGTGGCACTGCTAACCCAAAGGCACATGGGGTTAGCATTGTGTTTGAAGGTTCAAACCCACTAGCTGCTCTGCAGGAGAAAGATGGGCTATCATGGTTTGTATGATTTAATGCTTCTTAGAACACACTGGGGGGTTAGTAATGTGTCAGTTCTGACTCGATAGTACAGAACAACAACCCTTGGGACTTTTAATAAATAGGCAGGGGTTAAATTAATCATAATGCTCTATTATCCAAGTATATTTTACAAAGATTACTGTAACAGAATGTGTAAAAAATACCATAATGAATCAACTATGATTTGAATTTATCCCTCTAGCATACTGGGACATGGTAAAAGCAAAAGCCTCTACAGATGAGTAACAGAGTAGAAAGAATTTGAGAGGTTGGGTGAAAATACTGGTTCTGAAGCTAATTCACCATACACATTATTTAGTATTTTTTAAACCTTAGTCATGAACCCTAATATCAGCAATGATCTGTATATGTTTATTGATATTTTAATGAAAGTTTATAAAGAACTTGGATTTCCATTCATTCATTGTTGCACATTTTCCTCCCTGCCTCCAAGTTTCCTTTTTTCTTTGGAAAAAAAAATTCTTTCATTGTTATACTGTTCTCTCCCCCCAGTCCACTTTATTATGCAGCTCTTATTCTGGACTCTTGTCATGCCAATAATACCTAATGATATATTCCTTTTATACTGTTCTCTCCCTTGTCTGTTTCAATGTTGTATACATTCTTTATTCCCTCTTTTCTTACTTTTCTCCAACCCCCATGTCAGTTCTGTTTTATAACAGTGGCACTATGCAGTATGTGTCTTTTTGTTCCTGAGATATTTCATTCTGCATAATGTCCTCCAGGGTCACCCATTTTGTATAATATTTCATGAGTTCTTTGTTTTTCAGTGCTGCATAGTATTTCATTGTGTGAATATAACACAGCTTCTCTAGCCATCCATTTGTTGATGGGCACTTAGGTTGTTTCCAACTCTTTGCTATTGTGAACAAAGCAGAAATAAATTTGATGTGCATATATCTGTTTGGGTGGCAGTTATGGTTTCTTTAGGATATATTCCCAGTAGTGAAATTGCTGGGTCAAATGATATTTCTATTTCCAACTTTTTGAGAAAGTGCCATACTGCCTTCCAGAGTGGTTGCACCATTTTACACTTCCAGCAACAGTGAATAAGGGTTCCAGTTTCTCCACAACTTTGCCAGCATTTGTTGTTTTCTGCTCTGTTGAATTTTGCTATTCTTACTAAGGTGAGATGATAATATCATAGTTGGTTTCATTTGCATCTCTCTTTTTGTTGTTATTGTTATGTGCCGTCGAGTCATTTGCAACTCATAGTGACCCTATGCACAACAGCCCTAAACCCTGCTCTATCCTGCGCACTGCCTCTGACACACACATCCCGAAACCCAGTCACCGAATCAATCCATCTCATAGAGGGTCTTCCCCTCCTGCGCTGTCCCTCCACCCTCCCAAGCATGATGTCCCTCTCCAAGGACCCGTCCCTCCTGGCAACATGTCCAAAGTATGTCAGACGAAGCCCCAGAATCCTTGCCTCCAAGGAGTAGCTTGGTTTAATCCTCTCCGAGATGAATCTGTTTGTTTTCCTGGCAGTCCATGGTACATTCAGTACTCTTCTCCAGCACCACAGCTCAAAGGCATCAACTCTCCTTCTGTCCTCCCTAGTCAATGTCCAACTCTCTGATGCATAACAAGCGATTGCAAATACCATGGCCTGTATCAGGCACCCCTTAGTCTCCAGAGAGACACCGTTGCTTTTGAGTACTTTAGAGAGGTCCCTAACAGCAGACTTTCCCATCGCGGTACGTTTTTTGATTTCCTGACTGCTGGTGCCAAGAGTGTTGACTGTGGAGCCAAGCAAACTGAAGCTATGAACAATCTCAATCTCTTCGCCATCCATCCTGACACTGCCAATTGGTCCAGTGGTGAGAATCTTTGTCTTCTTGATATTGAGCCTCAGTCCATACTGAAGGCTGCAGTCCTTGACCCTCTGCAGCAAGTACATGAGGTCCTCCTCAGTTTCAGCAAGCAGGGTTGTGTCATCTGCATAACGCAGATTGTTAATAGATCTTCCACCAATCCTGATGCCACAATTCTCCTCATAGAGCCCAGCCTCCCGGATAATTTGCTCTGCATACATGTTAAAAAGGTATGGAGACAGGATGCAACCCTGGCGTACACCCTTCCCAATTTTGAACCTTGTAGTATTACCCTGCTCTGTTCTGACGACTGCCTCTTGGTCCATGTATAGGTTTCGCATTAGCACAATTAGATGCTCTGGGATTCCCATTCTTCTCAGAGTCAGCCACAGTTTGTTATGATCCACACAGTCAAATGCCTTTGCATAATAAATGAAACACAGATAGACATTCTTCTGGTATTCCTTGCTTTCAGCCAAGATCCATCTAACATCAGCAACAATATCCCTAGTACTATGACCCCTTCTAAACCCAGCCTGGACTTCCAGCAATTCTCTGCTGATTTGCTGTTCTAGTAGTTTTTGGATAATCTTCAGTAGAATCTTGCTTGCATGTGAAATCAATGACACTGTTCTGTTTAATTTCCACACTCAGTTGGGTCACCCTTCTTTGGAATGGGAACAAATATAGATCTCTTCCAGTCAGTTGGCCAGACAATAGCAAAGAGGCATTTTGCAGGTACACAGGAAAAGCTGTCGGGAGGAGGTGCTGGGGGGACATGGTGAACATGCCCCTGGGCAGATGGGAAGCCTGGAAGCTGCGCACTGGCAGAAGTCACCTCAGATAATAGCAAAGAGGCATATTGCAGGTACACAGGAAAAGCCGTCGGGAGGAGGTGCTGCGCAGACAGGGAGAGCGCACCCCTGGGCAGAGGGGAAGCCTGGAAGCTGCAAAGGAAAACATAATCTACACAGGAGTTCTACAGGACATGTCACCTTCCCTTGGAGACAGTACAACTAACCTTAAGAGACACTGGTCAAAAGAAAAAAAAAGTCAGCAGTGTGTTTGGAATCACAGAAGCCAAGAAAGCTTCAGATACAAGCTGTCAGATTATGGGTTGGACAATGGAAGATATTTTCTGAAGGGACTTGGCAGATGTGAAGGGTTATCCTGGTGGAGGGTGGAGCTGGGAAGTAAGTAGGTCAAGGCACTGGGCTAAGGGTGGGGTCAACACTGTAACTAATGGTTAACTCCACAACGAGGGATTTATCTTTCACTGCTCCACAAATTGCTGTCAGATATTCCTCTAAATCTGAACATTCAGATTAAGACAGACTAGGAAGAAGGATTGGCCACCCACTTCTAAAATAGCAGGCCTCTGAAAACCTATGCATCTTTCTTAGAGCTAGGAATTTTGAACATGTGTCCATGTGTTTGTTTGCCATCTGAATGTCTTCTTTGGTGCAGTGTCTGTTCATATCTTGTGCCCATTTTACAACTGGGTTGTTTACCTTTATCTTGTTCTAGTGCTCGAGTATTCTATAAATTTTAAATATAAGTCCCTTATCAGACACATCATTACCGAATACTTTTTCCCAGTCTGTGGCTTCCCTTTTTATCCAGTTGGACAAGTTCTTTAACCAGAAAATGATTCAAGATTCTTAACAGGTAGATGCATTTATGCAGAAAAGTCATAGACATTCACACTGGTTATTGTCTACACATAAGATTATTTCACCTACTATTCAGTCATCATCTCTAATATAACTTTGCTTACTCTTTTAGAAAACTTTTTCCCAAAAGGACAAAAGTAACAAATATTGCTATAATTTATTTCAGGAACTTCTTTTGCTTGGGGAACTCTGAGGAACTAGTAGTCAGGAGTTGTGATATCAGCCCAAAGGCAAGTGGTTCAAATCCACCTGCTGTTTCTTAGGAGAAAGATGGACAATCTCCTCTTTTGTGATTCACAGCCTCTAACCTCTACCTCCCCAAGGTCAGCTATGCAAAACTCCCTAGTCTTCCTCACCCAATCATGTACATTACATTTAACTTTTTAAATCTTCTTTTATATGTCATTGAGTCCATTCTGATTCATTCAATAGCACAGTCCATGCTATTCAGACAGCATAAAATTGCCTCATTGGGTGGGCAAAGTTATAACTGTAATGCAGGCTGATTACTAGCTTTTTTCAATTGAGTGGGCTTAAACATCTAACCTTTTGTTAGCAGTAATTGGGCCACCAAAGCTCTTAAATAACCAACTTTGAGCTATCAGCCATATACCTCTTTATAAGTTTTACTTAAAAATCTTTACTTTTCCGTGTTTACATTCTTTAAACAACATAGTGTTTATTGAACCCTAATCAAGCCTCACAACTAAAGATCACAATTAAAAATTAAATCAGACTTCTAAATCTCATAAATCTTTCAATTTTACCCTTTGCCCTTTATAAAGCCTCTTGACATTAATTCTTGTGAAGATAATATTCCTCTTATTGTAGCAAGTCAACACAAGACATTTACTTTGATGATATTTTCAGAGCATCACCATTAGACAAATTTCAAAGAAAATGAAAATTATACTCTACTTTTGAAATAGAATATGTGAAGATGAGTAAGGAACAGGTATCATTAAAAGACAAGTGAAAGTAAAGAACTAAATTTTAATGATGCTTTTATTTTAAAATAGCTGTAAATTATAATCGTAGTATGAGAGAGAGGAAAATGAAATCTAATCTGCACTACAAAGACGATAGATTATGTTGTTCAATGAACTGGCTCCAACAACTAGCCTCATTTTTGTTTCTTTTTTTACTTTGGTAGTAGATTGGAATTGGGAGGGGAAATGCAATTGAAACTGACAAGGCCCACCCTAGATGGCTCAGAGAGTTTTTTGTACTATTACCAGGTAAACAAAGACTGTGAAAGGATGAAATGTCCTTCAACAATGAGAATGTCTAGGCTATTGTTTGGAAAAAGAACAGAATAAAATGTAAACCAGGAGGTAGTTGTATTCTCACAGAGTCTAGAGAGCTGGGGGGGGGGGGAGATGAGAATTTTCCCCTTACAACCTGAGCTCACACATAAAAACTGAAACCACAAACAGTCACATATATCTCTCATTAAGATATTGAGTCCTCCTCAGTGCCCACTCAGGAGACTAGAAGTACTTTCCATTCTCCTTTAGGGAATACTGAAAGTTTCAAGTACTTCCTTCTACTCCAAAGTGTGCAAATCCTATGGAAGGTCAATGGGGCATCAAATGGAGGCTGCAGAAGGACAGTGTGGAAAAGAAGAGGAAAATGAAAGAGGTGTCGGAGACGTCTGGAGAGAGACAATATGCTATCAAAAGGTGCTCTTTGTGAGACAGATCTCCATCTTAGTTTTTTGTTTCTCCCACACTGTACAACAAAAGCATTTCATTCATATATATATATATTCCTCATGTCTGTTATAGGGGTTTTGGAAGGGAGGGAGATGAGAAACCATGAGAGTAGGAAAAGATACTCAGAAAAGATGTCATATGTTTTGTTATTTTATGAGGTGTGGGCTAGAAGAGTACAGAGGCATCGTCCTTTCTCTTCCATATCATCACCGTTATCTGTGAAGGTTGCTCCTCTGTCTAGATCCTCTCTTGGAAGTTCTGGGTCCATGGAAGAATTAGATGTGGTTTCTAGAGAAAGAGCAAATTTTGGAGGATTGTTGTTGTTGTTATGTGCCGTCGACTCGCTTGCAACTCATAGCGACCCTATGTACAACAGCCCTAAACTCTGCTCTGTCCTGTGCCAATCACGCTGTCTCTGACACTCCCATCCCAATTATCCCAGTCACTGAATCAATCCACCTGATAGAGGGCCTTCCCCTCCTGCACTGTCCCTCCACCCTCCCAAGCATGATGTCCTTCTTAAAGGACCGGTCTCTCCTCACATGTCCAAAGTATGTTAGACTAAGCCTCAGAAACCTTGCCTTCAAGGAGCCACCAAGTTTAACCCTTTCCAGGATGAATCTGTTTGTTTTCCTAGCAGTCCAAGGTACTCTCAATACTCATCTCCAGCACCACAGCTCAAAGGCATCAATTCTCCTTCTATCCTCCTTGGTCATTGTCCTACTCTCTGATGCATAACAAGTGATTGTGAAGACCATGGAGGATATTTTTTTCCCATTTAAGGATACTGAGAAGTTATTACATTGTGTTTCATGTAATAAATAAATGTATGATCTCTGCCTTCATAAAGCTTGCAACACAATGTTTTCAGAAAACATAAATCACTATAGGAATGAGGTAAATCAACATGAATTTACATAGCCCAGGGCAACAAAAGGGCTCTTAAGGCATCTAACAATCAAGGAGTTTAGTGACATCTCTCTTAGGAAGTATGAGTGAGGCAGAGAATAAACAAAGAGGACCAATATTCACTGCAATCCAGTCAAGTCTGGCTCATAGTGACCCCCTATTGAGCTTATAAATTTGTAAATCTTAGTTATACACTTCTGCAGAATCCTAATGCATTGGAACCATCTGAGATGTGCAGCCTTCGGATTAACAGCACAAAATGTTGTTGTTGTTGTTGTTATGTGCCGTCGAGTCGCTTGCAACTCATAGCGACCCTATGTACAACAGCCCTAAACTCCGCTCTGTCCTGTGCCAAATCACACTGTCTCTGACACTCCCATCCCAATTACCCCAGTCACAAAATAGATGGGGCGAAATGGTGATGGGGAAGAGGGTGAGAGGATTAAAATACATAGGCAAAGATTAGGATGGCTCATTCAAGGGAAAATGGAAACAAATATTTTGGAGTACCAGTATCCCTAAAAATTCACATTTTTACTGAAACTGCAGAATATGACCTTATTTAAACATAAGGTAGTTCCAGTAGTCGTTAGCTAACGTGTGGTCAAAATGAGCCGGTTGTTGCTGTCATTGAGTATAACTCATAGTGGCCCTATGGACAATGGATTTGAACCATGTCCTATCCTGTGCCAACCTTAGCATCTCCGCAACACTTGAGCCTATTGCTGTAGTAACTGTACTAACTTCACTTCCACTGGGTTGAGGGTCTTCCTCTCCTTCGCTGTCCCTCTACTTCTCCAAGCATCATTTCCTTCTCCAAGGAATAGCTTCTCCTAGCAACATGCCCAAAGTGTGAGAAACGAAGTTCACCATCCTTGTCTCCAACAAGTACTCTGGCTGCACTATCTCTAAGACATGTCTGTTAGTCCTTTTGGCCATCCATGGGATATTCAGTATATTCAGTACTATCCTCCAACACCACAGTTCAGAGGCATCATTCTTCATCTGTCATCCTTATTCATTGTCTAGTTCTCAGTCACATAAGAAGTGATCATACCTACAACCAGGAGAAGACAAAATAGATGAATGAGACCGTCTAAGAATCAAATCCCTATGCATATCCAAAAATTTCCCCAACAGGGTAAAAAGGGAAGCCACAGACTGGCAAAAAGTATTTGGTAATGACATATCAGACAAGGGACTTATATCCAGAATTTATAAAATACCTGAGCACCACAACAAGATAAAGGTAAATAATCTAATAGAAAAATGGGCACAGAATATGAACAGACACTTCACCAAAGAAGGCATTTAGATGGCTAACAAGCACATGAAGAAATGTTCAAAATCCCTATCTCTAAAAGAGATGTAAATCAAAACAGCTATGAGACATCATCTCAACCCAGTCAGAATAGCAAAATTTAATAGAACAGCAAGCAACAAATGCTGGCGAGGTTGTGGAGAAACTGGAGCCCTTATTCACTGTTGGGAGGAGTGTAAAATGGTGCAACCACTCTGGAAGGCGGTATGGTGCTTCTCGAAAAAGTTGCAAATAGAGATACCATTTGACCCAGCAATTCCACTACTGTGAATATACCCCAAAGAGACCTTAACTGCTACCCAACCAGTTATAGGCACACCCATGTTTATCGAGGCTTTGTTCACAATAGCAAGGAGTTGGAAACAACCTAAGTGCCCATCAACAAATGAATGGATAGAGAAGCTGTGGTGTATTCACACAATGGAATACTACACTACATTGAAAAACAGAGAACTCATGCAATATTATTTAAAATGGGTGAATGCTGAGTGAAGTATCTCAGTCACAAAAGGACAAATACTATATGGTGCCACTGTGGTAAAACAGGGTTGACCTTGGGGTTGGGGGGGAGACTGAGAAAGATGGGTTCAATAATGTATACTGCATTGAAACAGTCATGAGGGAGAAAACAGTTTAAAAGGGATATGTGATTGGGTATTTTTGTCATGACAAGAGTCCAGTGTGAAGGCTGCATAGTGGAGTGAATCTGGGGGGGAGGAATTATAAACAATGAAAAAATTTTTCTCTTACTTTTCCAAGAGAGTAATATACTAGGGGGGGTGGGAGGGAGGGGAGAAAAGTCTAACAGTGAATGAATGGAAATCCCAAGTCTCTGTCAATTTTCATTGAAATTAATAATAAATTTTAAAAAAGGGAAAAAAAAAGAAGTGATTACAAAGATCATTGTCTGTCTGACTCAGCCACAACTTAGTCCTTAAACTGACATAATGCTCCTCAGTAATTTGGAGAGCTGCAAACATCCTTTAATAATTGCAAACTTCCTTTAATAGTTGGAACATAGAATGTACAAAGTGTGAATGTTGTAAAACTAGAAGAAAATGAAGCTGAGAGAACCATTAATCCAATATAACCACGGTATTTATAAGAAGAAAAGAAATATAGAGGGGTAAAATTTCCACAAGGCAAGGATATTTGCCACTACAAGAAGTTGGAAGAGAATTTGGAAGGTACATGTTTCTGTCCAGACCTGAATTTTGGACTTATGGCTTTCAGAAGTGTGTGTGTGAGAGAGAAGGAAAAAATGTTTTTTAAGCCATTACATTTGAGAGATTCTTATAACTAGTACAGAAGGCTGTACTTGCCAAGGTACTGGATGAGTCTGAGAGATGGACATCAAGCTGTTAAGGGCAGTATTTCATTTTAGCTTTATACTCTGAGAACCAAGTGAGAAGGGTAGGCTTGTAGTGTGACTGGTGACTTCCAAGAGATTGGGAAGAATCAGGAAATTCTGGTCTTCATGTTTAGTAGAGATTAATTCTACTCTCATGGCACCCATAGTCATTCCATAGATAGGTGCTACAGGCTGTCTTTAAAATATATAGTGAATTAGACTTCTCTTAACTGTTTCATACTGAGATTGTGAATATTTTTTTCCTAATTTGTCATATTTTGGTCTACCTACTATCTATTTACAGCAGTCCTTGTCAGCATATGAACATATGCATAAACTTATTCAATATTTTAAATTTCTCTCTATATTAAGCAGAATTCGGAGGTCATCTCCAAGATTCCCACTCATTGGCACACATGTAATATATTCCCCATCTCCTGAACCTGTGGAAAAACTTGCTTCTCCAGACAAAACTGCTGCTTTTCAATAGTAGATTCAATGTCAAGGGCCTGAGAGTGAACTCTAGTTGATGACTTCAGTGCTCATATGACAGCCAGCAAGTAAATGGGAGCCACGGCTGAAAGGTGATGTATTCTGTCAACGACTAGAAGGAGCTTGAGAGTAGATTTTTCCTCCAGAAGAAGATGCAGCGAAATGACATCTTGACTCCTGTTCTGAGATATTCTGAGCAGAGAACCCACATTAAGCATGCTGGACTTCTGACTCATAGAACCCACATTAACTATGTTGGACTTCTGACTCATAGAAATTGTGTAACAATAAATGCATGCTGCTTTAAGCCACTAAGCTTTTGATGATAGGTTACATAGCAGTAGAAAAGTAATATGCCATCACACTCAGAATTAAATAAAATTGTTATTCCATGTCCTATAAGGGAGATTTCATGGCTCACTTATAGGCCCTAAAGAAGCTGTGCTGCAATCCCAAAGGCACATGGTTCAAATTTATCAGCGGCTCTCAAAAAAAAAAAAAAAGGGACAATCTCCTGTAAGATTTACTGCCTCTGAAAACCCACTGGAGGGTCAACTATGGGTCAGTTCCAACTCAACAATGCACAATAACAACAACAACCTCATCAAAATATAAACTCCATTACAATAAGGATATTTGAATGCTTATATATCCTGGAAATTCTATGAACTTTGATAAATATCAATAGTTGTAGAGGGGCTTCAGGCCTTTTGTTCATAGGGTCGCTATGAGTCGTGCTTGACTTGAAGGAAATCAACAAAAACAACATATATACTTAGACTAATGCCTTATATACATTGAGTTTTCAATATATATTTGTAGAAGAGACTGGAGATGACAGGTTCTCAGTGGGTGGATGGCAATGTAGATCTTGGGAAAGTTGTGGTCAATATGAGGTCACTAAGTCACACATCGGTGAGGTCTGGACTGGCAGTCAATAGAGGGCAAAGTGCCAGCACTTGGTGTTGGCATTGTCGAGTCGAGTGTACCTCAGCGATGGTAGTCCTGTCTTGTGGTATCTTTCATCTCTGACACAATTGAGTCTATTGCTGCAATATCTACATCCATTTATCTCATTGAGGGCCTTCCTCTCTTTCACTGACCCTCTAACTTTCCAATCATGATGGCCCCTTTCAAGGAAATAGCTTCTAGCAAGGTACTCAAAGTATGAGAGACAATGATTCACCATTTTTGCCTCTAAGGTGCACTCTGGCTGCACTTTCTCCAAGCTCTATCTGTTCTTTCAGCAGTGCATGGCATTATTAGTACTCTTATCACCATACTTCAAAGGCATCAATTCTTATTATATCACCCTTATTTATTGACCCCCTCCCAGATATGCAGCAAGTGATTTCAAAAACCAGGGCCTGAATCAGGTACATTTTAGTCTTCATATCGACATCATCACTCTTTAGTATTTTGGAGAGAACCTTAACAGCAGACATTCTCAATTCAATACATCACCTGACCTCCTGACTTCTGGTACTAAGGGTGTTGATTATTGATCCAAGCAAGATGAAATCATTGAAAGCTTCAATCAGTGCTTTTCCCATATATCTTGAAGTGTTTTTATAGCCTCCTCAAAACTTACTGGAAGGCCATTTAGGAGTCAGTTCTGACTGTATAGCAATGAGTGAAATTGTTATTGCAGTGTATTGTCCAGTCAATCCTGGTTTATAATGACCTTATAGGACAGAGTAAAGCAGTCTTATTTTTTTCCAAGGCTACAATTATTACAGAAGCAAGTTGCTTCATCTTCCTCCCATTAAAAAAAACTAGTGGGTTTAAATCTCTAGCTTTTCTGCCACCAGAGCTTCTACTCATAAATGAAGCAGGCTCTTTCACAAGGATGTTCATTAAAGCTTTCAAGTCTAGAGTACATATCACCCATCTGCACCCAGTGCACATATCCATGCCTTCTATCTGTGCCTTGTCTATCTTTCCATGAAATGGACATCTGTTTGTTAAAAGTATGTAAGGGTTTATATTGGGCAAGATATAAAGTCAGCATAATAACTAATAAAAATTAGCTTTGATTATAGATGCTATTTTCACAGTGTTTTCAGAGACCTGCTAATTTAGAAGTAGATGGTCAATCCATCTTCCTAGTCTGTCTTCATCTGTGAGCTCAACTAAAACCTGTTCACATAGGTGACCCTTTTGGCATTTGAGAAAACGATGGCACAGCCTTTAGCATCACAGTATACATAAATTACCTCAGTACAGCAAACTGACAGACAAGTACTGTAGTAATTGGAACAATGTTAAATGAGCAAGAATATAGATATTCAAGCTACCAAGTAATCAGCAATACGCAAATCATCCCCCCAATACAACAAACTGACAGAGAAATCTCAGTTTAGGAGGCTCCAAATCCAAATTCCAGGTACAAGGTCTAAAGGAAGTATTATTCTCTTTGACAGTTCTGGAGGAAAGTCCTTGTCTCTGAGCTTGTGATCCTGAACCATCTTCCCGTGACGTAGTGTGTCTGTGCTTCTACTTGAGGTGGTGCACAGCTGTCACAGCAGGATAATATCCCAGGGGAGGGTATTGACTCCACTAGGTCTTGTATGCTGATGTTCCTCATATGAAGTGGAGATGTGTGGAAAATCCTTTCTTCCGTGCTCCTGCTTGACTGCTGTAAGCCCAGGAGCTGTCAGCAAGGTCTGATGGAATTTGAAGGGATAGGGATACCTGAATGAGATGGTACAGATGAGTGGAAGAGCTTTAGTTGCTTGTAAGCGCAGGAGCTGTCTGCAAGGCTTGGTGTCAAGATTGTATCTTTTCGCCAAACCTATTAAATCTGTATGCTGAACAAATTACTGGAGAAGCTGGGCTCTATGAAGAAAAATGTGGCATCAGGATTGGAAAAAGACTTATCAATAACATTTGGTATTCACATGAAATATCCTTGCTTGCTGAAAGTGAGGAGGACTTGAAATAACTACTGCAGAAGATCAAACACTACGGCTTTGAATATGGATTGCATCTCAACATGAAGAAAATAAAAATTCCCACCACTGCACCCAATAGGTGATACTATTATAGATGGAGAAAAGTTTGAAATTGTCAATGATTTCATCTCCCTTGGATCCACAATCAGTACACATGGAATAAGCAATCAGTAGACCAGTAGATGTAGTGTTTATTGGGAAAGTCTGCAGTTAGGGACCTTTCCAAATTACTGAGGAAAAATGATGTTAGTTTGAAGACTATTGTGTGTCTGATTAAGACTATGGTCTTTCTAATCACTTGCTATGCATCTGAGAGCTGGACAATAAATGAGGATGAAAAAAGGAAAATTGATGCCTTTGAATTGCAATGTGGGAGGAGAGTGCTGACTCTCCCAAGGACAGCCAAAAGCACAAACAGATACGTCTTGGAGAGGGTGCAATTAGAGTGTGTTTTGGAGGCAAGGATGGTGATACTTTGGGCATGTTGCTAGGAATGGCTATTTTTTGGACAAAGACATCATGCTTGGAAACGTGTAGGGACAGAGGAGAAGAGGAAGACCCTCAACCAGGTGGATTGACAGTGACGGCAGCAATGAGCTTCATTGTGTTCCAGATTGTGAGATTGGCACAGGATAGGATAGAGTTCAGATCTGTTCTTCATAGGATCACTATGGGTTGTAACTGACTCGATGGCACCTAACAATGGATGTTACGAGTGATGCAGATAACTAAGTGCTCAGCAGTTGGCCAAAAGCTAGGGTTTGAGTCTACCCCGAGGCACATCAAAAGAAAGATCTAGCAATAAATCTCCAAACCTTCAACCATTGAAAACCCTGTGGAAAATGCTCTCCTCTAACACATGTAAGGTGGCCATGAGTCAGAGTCAGCTCAATGGCTTTTGGTTTTATAACAATGTATGTCATCAGTCAGTTAGCAAATTAGACTAAAGCAAGTCTCCATGTATGTGCAGATCTTGTCTAAGATATTTAAGGGATAAAACCAGCTCTTTCACATAGCTGGGCTTAAAAACTTTAGAACTTCCCTTTCCGACTTCAATCTTGTTCTATTTATTTTTCACTTTATTTCAAGACTATCAAGGTGACACAGGCAAGCTGTTGATGATTATGTTGTGATGCACACACATACACACAACGAATGTTAAATAGAAGTTTCCTGAGAAGCAGCAAAGGTAGAGGAACAGCCTTTCCATCTAATACTTCGTAAGACTCCACCTTCACTCTCGTGCCACTAAGACGACACTGAGCCAATCAGAAAAGTTTCTGATATGATAAAATCATACGCAAGCTTGTTGATCACTATTTATGAGGTTTTGTTGATTTTTTTTTTTGTTTGTTTGTCTTTGGGTGAAATGGGAGATGCAACTTTTATACTGACACCAGAAAGCAGTTGGAACTGGCCCATTGTTTTGATCTCATAAACTCAAGTTCTGTCTATCCTGTCTATAGGAGGCTCTGGTAGGGAATTGTGCTGCTATCCCAAAGGCCGTGTCTAATGAGCAAAAGGATATGCTTTCGGCAGTCCAAGTCCACAAGCAGCTACATAGAAAAAAGAGGTTCAATTTTTGTCCATTCTGGCTTATAACCCATGAAAACTCACTGGAGGGTCAGCTATAAGTACATTCTGACTTGACAGCAAGTTTGAGCTTTTTTAATTGCATGTCACAAGTACTGTCACATATATGTCCTTTCCTACCTTCAAATTGTTGTCATGTGCCATAGAATGGCCTGGTACCCATAGTGACCCTATGTACAACAACTCTGAAGCCTGCCCTGTCCTGAGCCAGTCTCACTGACTCCAAGACACCTACCCCCATTGCCCCAGTTACTATATGAACCCATGTCATCTGGGGTCTTCTTCTCCGGCACTGTTTCTCCACCCTTCCAAACATGATGTTCTTCTCCAAGGACCAGCCCTCCTGGCCAGTGGCCAAAGCATGGCATATGTGATGAAGCTTCATAGTGAGAGTGCTATTTTTACTTTATATAGGAGGATCACTCACTCGCTTACTCGCATTGCTGTCCAGTAGGAACCAGCTCACAGTGAAGCCCCTCCTGAGGGTTCTGTAGGCTGTAATTTATAGGACAGGAAGAGATTGCTTGTCTTTTCCCCCAAGGAGCTACTGGTGGTTTCAAATCACTAAGAAACTTGGCCTTGGGATAGCAATACAGCTTCCTAGGGAGCACACCACCAGAACTCTCTCTATATGAGGACACTGCAACTGAAAGAATCTGAAACAGACATCGGTGTACTTGTCTAGTTGGGATTAAAATTCTGGCCTCTGTCTTAAGACCAATGCATAATTGCAAAAAGAACATGTCAAACAAAATAGATTTTTGGAGGCAAAGAAGAATGTGTTATTTTATTTTTGTAATCACTGGATTTTTACAGTATTAAGAGCCATAGAGTCAATTCCAACTCACAATAACCCCCAGACACAGTAGAACCACCCTGTGGGGATTTCTAGATGGTCCTCTTCTTAGGAACAGTTCAGATTTCCCACCACTGAGCACCTGGTGGATTTGAACTGCCAATCTTTTATTTACTGACCAGCCAAGCGGGCCTTCTCCATTGGCCCTAAACCACCAGAAAACTAGTGGAGTTATTTAACTACCATGAGCATCTATCTTTGAAATGAGTCTCATTACCCCTTTCTGGGGGGAAAAATATTCTGTCACTTTTAAGTCCAACATAGCCAAATTTTAATTGTTAAATGTGATTTTTAAAATATTTTCAAGGTAGCTTTTCAAATCCACTTCATTTCTCAGAATTCACAGAGTCAAGGCACTTTCACAGGCTCAACCCGGGCTGCAGCCTTCCTTCCAGAAGCATGGGTGGAAGGCGCCATCAGCCTCTGACATGATGACTGTGTCAGCAGCAGGCTAAAACCACAAAAACAAACATGACTCTTCCTGACTGGTAATTTCTTCTCTTCTTTGTTTGGTTCCTTGTCTGCAAAGACTCTCTCTTTGACTGGAGGCTTTTCAATCCAAACATGAATGGCATGAGGAAAGAGTGCACTTTAGGTTACAAAGTTTTATTCGCCTGGACTGGAACTGCACATCAACAGAGAACTGCCTGAAGTGCAGGCTGAGTTTACAGGAGGCTTTGCATGGTACTAGGGATATTGTAACTAATGTTAGATGGATCTTGGCTGAAAGCAGGGAGTACCAGAGGAATGTCTGTGTTTCATTGACTATGCAAAGGTGTTTGACAACAAACTGTGGCTGACTCTGAGAAGAATGGGAATCCCAGAACACTTGATCATGCTTGTGTGAAATCTATACTTGGACCAGGAGGCAGTTGTCATAACAAAGTAAATAAATACTCTGTGGTTCAAAACTGGAAAAGGTGTCCTAGGGATGTGTCCTATCTCTACACCTTTTCAATCTATATGCAAAACCTATTATCCAAGAGGCTGGGCTCTATGAGGAGAAATGTGACATTAGGATTGGAGGAAGACTCATCAACAATTTGCATTTTGCAGATGTCACAACCCTGCTTGTTGAAAGTGAGGACCTGAAGTGCTTGCTGAACAAGGTCAAGGATTGCAGCCTTCAATATGGTCTGAAGCTCAATATTAAGAAAACAAAGATTCTCTCCACTGGGCTGATTGGCAATTTCATGATAAATGGTGAAGTGATTGAGATTGTTAACAGCTTTAGTTTGCTTGGCTCCACAGTCAACGTTCTTGGCACCAGCAGCCAGAAAATTAAAAGATATATTGCATTGGAAAAGTCTGCTGTCAAAGACCTTTCCAAGTACTGAAGAGCAAAGATGTCAGTCTGGAGACTAAAGTGTGCTTGTTACAGGCCATGGTCTTTGCAATCACTTGCTATGCATCAGAGAGCTGGACAATGACTAGGGAGGATAGAAGGATAATTGATGCCTATGAGCTGTGGTGTTGGAGAAGAGTATTGAATATACCATGGACTGCTAAGAGAACAAACAGGTTTGTCCTGCAAAGGGTAAAACCAGGCTGCTTCTTGCAGGCAAAGATTCTGAAACTTCATCTGACATAATTTAGACATATTGCAAGGAGGGACCAGTCCCTGGAGAGGGACATTATGCTTGGGAAGGTGGAGGGACAGCACAAGAGAGAAAGACTCTCAATGAGATGGATAGATTCAGTGACTGGGGTAAAGGGTGTAGGTGTGTCAGAGACAGTGAAACTGGCACAAGATAGAGCAGGGTTTAGGGCTATTACACATAGGGTCGCTATGAGTCACAGGCAACTTGACGGCATATTAACAACACAATAAATGATTTAAAATGCCTTATAGATTTGATATGAAGCCTTGTGGTGCAGTGGGTAAGCATTTGGCTTCTAATAAAAAAGTCGATGGTTTGAACCCCTCAGCCACCCCTCTGAGGAAAGGTGCAGATGTCAGAGATTCTGTACATTTCTACAGCCTTGGTGATTCTTCAGGACTGTTCTCTGTCCTCTAGAGAAGACATGAATTGGAATTGACTTGAATGCAACATGTTTGGTTTTTAGGATGGTACCAATCATCAATGTACTTTGGCTACTATGAGAAAGGTTGCAGGTTCCAGCCCACCCAGAACTGTCTTGGAAGAAAGACCTCTCTTATACATTGCTGTTGGGGGGAATTCATAGCTGGCCCTTCCTTTGATTTCTAAGGCGATAAATCATGCACAAGGAAATTCCCCATCCTTCTCAAATGGATCAGCTGATTCATTCAAACTCCTAGAGGGGGCCCAGCCTTGGAGTTAGCAGCACAACACCTCTCAAACTATGCCACTTACCTATTAATGCAAAAGCAGATGTTAAAATGTTAAAACCCTGTGAACAGTTATTCTCTTCTGACTCGCATGTTTTTGTCATAAGTCAGGGTTGACTTAATAGAACTGGTGATGGGAGTGTTTACTTAGATGACTCTTACTCTTAAGAACTTTGTGAACTTTTATGTAAACCAGTATAAAATAAAATTTTAAAAACCCCACAAAGCATACAGACTTGGGGCAGAATTGTTAGGATTTGGACCCTGATTCTGCTATCATTACTTGAAAAAAGAATATGTCAAAGAAAATAGAGTTTAAGTTTACATACACTCCATATCCCAATATTCTTCTCTGATACAATGAGGTTTACTTACACACCTTTGGAAAAGATTTAGTCAGTACATTTGAAGCATTTAGAACAATGACTAGCTCATAGTGGTGTTCTTAAGTATCCAAATGTTGCTGAATAGCTCCTGGGAGACAACTAATTGGCCAATCAGCTCATGCTCCCAGGGCTGGGATACCATCGTGGTCAGAGCTGTCAAAGGCTTGTGCTTTAAAAATCAGGAAGCCCCTATGCTCTTCAGCTTGTGACTAAACATTTGAATTAAATAACTGAGTGATAACATTTTCCTGTGAAATTTAAAAACAATTTCTCCTTTGTCCAAACATTAATTACTCTATTTTCTCACAAGCTATAACCATGGTCGAAGAGCACAGGATTGCTCTCTGCCTCTCAGTCTGGCCCCTTGAGAAGTCTTACATTTCCATGTCTGTCCGCATTTCTGCAAGCCATTCCTACAAGCATTTTGCCAGATGTGAGGGGGAATCAGGACAAAAATCACTACTAACAGCTGGAGATGATATTCAGGAGGGAGCCGGGGAGGAAAGAAGAGTCGCTGTTTTTGTGGTGGCACTGGGCTAGAATTTTAAGTGACCTTAGCTATGAAAACAAAACAAAACCAAAACAGAAAGAAAGAGAGAGAGAGAGAAAGAAAGAAAACACGTGGATGGAAGGATTTGATTTCTCGTGACAATCAAGGAACTGTATGAAAATAGGTAGCAGATTAAATATCAAGAAAGTATCCAAAAATATTTTAACACCATTACAGATTCAATTGCAGGTTTACCTCTTATACAACTTAGTTGTATGTTGTAGCTCGCAAAATTTTGTAAAGTTGATTGCTGCATTATTTTTCTTATGCCAAATAAAATAAAATGTTATTTATTCAAGATACTGGTCAATGTCTCTCGGGATGCATCTAAGTGACCAGGAGGCTCCTTAGCCCAACTTCTGAGAAAGCCCACTGTTGGAACCAAGAACTATTTATTGTAGCTTGTCATGAACACTTGTTCTTTAACAATCAAAATGCCAGTGTGCTGTAACTCCTTAGAGATTTAAAGCTCCTTGCTCACTCAGCTTCTGTCTAGAGCTTTAGACTAACAACTTTTTTGATTTCAAGTTTCCACAGCTCTTTATTGTTGTCTTACTGGGCGCTGTCAAGTTGACTCCCACTTCCAGCCACCTCATGTGACAGAGAAAAACCCTCAGTGAGATGGATTACCACAGTGAAAACCACGGAGGGCTGGTGCGTACCAGAGACCATAAGGATGGGACAGAATAAGGCAAAGTTCCAATCTATTTTTTATAAATGAATCCTAATCAACTTGATGGCACTCAACAAAATGTGCCAGAGTGAAATTGCTGCTTGGGATTTTCTTGACAATCATCTGTGCAGAGCAGATTACTAGATCCTTATTTCATGGACCTTCTGGGTGAGCTCAGCAGCCAACCACTTAACAATGTCAACACCTGAATTCCTTATTCCAAGTAACAGCCCCCAGGTATGAACATCATGGATCTCAGTCAGGCCAATCTACTGTAAATTTAAGAGCTTCATTCAACTTTACTCCAGCAAGGTCTGATAAGGCTGCCTTCAGTCTTGAGTTCCCTATGGTACTCCTCTCCCTCTCTCTGTCTCTCACCTTTTCCAGCTGTCTTACTTTGTTAGTTCTATATGGTTATTAAATGCTAGAGGTTTTCAAGGCTTCTTCCTCTGTTTTCTCTGTGAGTGTGCTCTTATTTATTCTCATCTTGCAATTACCACTTAGTGATAACTCCTATCTTATCTGAAGTTCCCCCAAAGCAGAATTAGACAAAGGTGTGCACAGGTAGTTAATTTAGAAATTACTTCAGCTGGTAGGAGTAATGGACCAGGGATATAACAAAAAAGAAAAGCCAGAAAAATGATGTATTATTAATTTGCCCCTTTGGTATGTAACTAGTGCTGCACCTTTGCAAGATAGTCTAAACAAATTTTAAAAAGTAGTATCTGATTGCTTTCCTGAAGAGAGAAAGTAAAGAACTATGTGCTCAACAGCTTAGACTTCTCCACTAATGAAGATGACTTCATGGGCTCCCTCAAACTTTTGGTTGTACCTGTACGAATCCCAAACAGTCTTAAGTAGCAAACAAAAAGATATACGGCTATATCTGCAGAGGTGCAATGTCTACTTCAAACTCAAACACATTGCAGAGGAGTCCAAACAGACTCCCAGCTGAGCCTCCATTGAGTTTCAGAGACTAAACCACAAGCCAGGGAGGAGATCGCCCCTCTTGATCCCTTGGCGCAGCTGGTAGGTTTAAAGCAGCAGAACTGCAGCTTTGGGGTTAGCAGTGCAGCTCCCTGTGGACCACCTCACCATAGCTCCCTGCTCCCGAGTTCTCAGCTCATGAGAAACCCTGCAACGTGCGTGGCACCAGTGAGAGTCACAGCAACAGTGTTTGGAGGAAAAGGTGTTGAGAGATTGTGAAGCCACATCCTTAGCTGAGAGGATGCATAAGAGACATCTGATGCCACTCCCAAGCATGGCTTGCTAGCCATGACTCTACTGCCCCGCCTCCCATTGTATAACCCATCACCTACTTAATGAATCTGCTTGGATGACTCATACACTTCTCAAGCTTGGTCTGTACTAAATGAGACGGATACTCTTTCCCTGAACTTCCTTCAAAGTTTCTGATCTTAAGGAACAGTGTCTAATTTCTCAGTGCACAAGATGTAATAATCATCTTTAATCTGTTGTCAAGTAAATTTTAACTCTTAGCAGCTGAATGTATGAGAGAAAGAAACCCTGCCTATTCATATACCATCCTCATAATGCCCGTTATGTTTAAACCTGTCCTTGCAGCAACTACATCAATATATGTCACTGAAAGTCTTCTTACTTACTGACTCTCCGTTTTACCCAGCATAAAGTCTCTCACCAGGGACAAGCCCATCCTGGTAACATGTTCAAAAGAACCAAGATGAAGTCCTCACCATCTTCATTCCAAGAAGTTCTCTGGCCACACTTCCTCCCCAAAAAATCTTGTTTGATTGTTCCTTGTTTGAAAATCTGTGACTTATTAAATATTTTCCACCAGCACCACAAGGCAAAGGCGTCATTTCTCCTTAGGTCTTCCTTACTCATGGTCCAGCTTTCACATGCATATGTTGTTGTTGTTGTTGTTGTGTCAAGTCAGAACAGACGCATAGCTGACCGACCCTCTGGTGGGTTTTCAGGGGCAGTTAGTCACACAGGAGGAGCTTGCCCAACCTTCTCCCATGGAGCAGCTGGTGGCCTCAAACTGTACTGTTGGGATTTCAGTGCAGCTTCTTACCGGTAGGTCATATGAGACAACTGAAAATACTACAGCTTAGGTCAGGTGCACCTCTGCTCTGTTGACTTTAAAGAGATTCTGAGCAGGAGATTTGCCTATTAGAGTGTGTCATTTGACATCTTGACTACTGCAATAAACATGAATGTTTATTGTGGAACCAAATGAAAGAAATTCTTGACAACTTCAATGCTTTCTCCGTTTATCATGGTGGTGTTTACTGATCTACTTGAAGGGCTTTTCTTCTTGTAATGCTGAGGTACAATCCTTGACCTAGCCCCCTCTCTATTCCTTGTGTGAATTCATTCCAGATTCAGTCTCTTGATGGTTATTCTCCATTTCCACAGCCACTGCACCATCTATTTCATACTTTGACTCTGGTAATAATTACTCTGCACTTTCTCTTGATTCCTTCTAATCTATTATCCACTTTGAAGCTGTAAGGATCATTTCACAAGGAAAGCCTAAACAAATGGCTCACTTGCTGAAGCCTTTTCTTGACTTCCTATTGCTCTTACAGTAACACCTTACAAGTAGCCTAAGAGTCAAATGCTGGCTGAGCCCACATATCTCCTGCCGTTCTCCTCTCTCTTGGTGTGTTAGGTACATAATTTCCTTCATGTGTCAAATAGAATAAACTGTCTCCTTCATTTCTGCAGATACTCTTGCGATAAACATGTAATTTTATGAAGACAAACTGAGGGAACTATAGGGAGGTCTGGTGGCCTAGTGGCAAGAAGTTGTACTGCAATCCCACAGGCATGCAGTTTGAGGCCACCAGCTGCTCCACGGGAGAAGCATGAGCAATCTCCTCCCATGAGATTAACTGCCTCTGAAAACCCACCAGAGGGTCAGCTATGGGTTGGTTCCGACTCTATGGTACACAAAAACAACAACAACATTGGGAACTTAGAATGTAGGAACCACAGGGGAAGCATGTTCAGAAAAAGATAACCGAGGCGTACTTTAAATGCTCTTTCATTTTTATCTTGTGCTTTGGCATCTGACCATTATTTATTGAGCAAACAATACTATAGCATTTATACAAAGCACTTTCTGAAAGGCTTTGAAGACGTTAATTCATTTACTTAATTACTACTGAATTACCTAACACACTATATTCCAGATTCTGTTAACTGAAAGGTTGGAGATGTGAGCCCACTCAAGTGCTTCTTGGAAGAAAGACCTGCTGATCCCATTATGGGATACGTTGGTTTTAATATTGCTATACGTGGACCAGGAGGCAGTCGTCAGAACAGAGCAAGGGAACACTGCATGGTTCAAAATTGGGAAGGGCGTACGCCAGGGATGCATCCTATCTCCAT
>NW_006400059.1:90707-143398 GCF_000299155.1 Elephantulus edwardii
TACAAGAGATCTGATAGTTGAGTAGAAGGAGTAGCTTTGAGATGTCTCTACCAATTATGCACATCTAGAAATATTGGGCTCCAACAAATTCTTACATTTTCATTAATTTTCACTCATTTATTAAATATTTAACAAGAACTTTCTATATGTTATGGTCTATAAATACGACTATAATATCCTATAATATCTCCATTTTCCAGTGTCTAAAGCTGAACACTATTACCCTTGTCTGAATGCTTTGCCATGTGTCTCTCTCCACAGATTTCCAAGTTATTGTATAACAAAAGCGTATTTTATATATCGCATGAAGTTCTCATTTAGGTGGGTGACATAAATATACCAACCATTATGAAGATGATGCAGGAATAAGCAATGTTTCATTCTGTTGTATTTTATAGGGATTAGTCCTGGTCACATGGAAACTGGCAACACTGATCTATTCAAAATTTCTTAGCCTGACGTGCAGCACCTCTTACCAGGTGTAAGAAGCCCAGTTTACTTCTTCAATAACTGAAGTTTAACCACTTTCTCTTACACTCTGCTTCTAGCTATCTTGAGATTTCAACAGGAACTTCTCACTTCATGTCCATACTCTTTCCCTGCCCTGTGAGTTCGCATACCTTCCTTGTCTGCTTTCAAACTTTTCTATGTTTATTGTCCTAGAAGTTTCACTTATTCTTAAAGACTCTGATCAAATGTTACATTCTGTGAAAATTTGATTTCACAACCAACGTCCATAGAGATCAAAGTGTCTTATTCCATTGGGCAAATCGACTGCCAAGACCTCTTTAAAGGGATTAAGAGCATAGATATTAACTTACGGGGGAAAGTGCACCTATCTCAAGTTATGTTGTTGTGTATCATCGAGTCAGAACCAAGTCGTAGCTGACCCTTCAGTGTGTTTTCAGAGGCAGTAAATCACAGAAGGAGACCCGCCATCCTTCTAAACAGCTGGTGGATTCAAACTGCTTGGCTTTCAGATTGCAGTTCAGCTTCTTACCACTAGGTCTCCAGAGGTTCTTTGATTCAAGCTAGAACATTGCCTCATAAACAGTATTTTGTGAAAAAGTTGGATAATGAGTAAAAAAGACTGAAGAAGAATTATTGCCCTTGAACTTTGTTGGCAAATAATACTGAATGAACCATGAATTTCAATAGAATAAACAAATTTAGCTTGGAAGAAATGAAGTCAGACTCATCTTTGAAACAAAGATGAAGAGACTTTGTCTCATTCCTTGGACATGTTATCAGGTGGTAAGAAGTCTTTGGAAAAGAATATTATGCTGCATAAAAGGAAAGATTAGTGAAAACAAGGAATGCCCTCAATGACGTGCATTGATAGAATAGCTGCAACAATTGTTGAGATTGTGAGGTTCGCACAGAATTGGACACTGACTGTCACACACAGGTCTTTATGGGTGAGAAGTGACTTAGTGGAACATGACAAAGAAAAAAATGGCTTTTGTAGAATTAGCTCCTATCTCTTTGGGAATCTCACATAATTTTAATCATTTGTTTATGTTCTGAATAATATTTTAGTTGGCATTTAGATAAGTTCTAAGCTATTACTCCACATTTCTTAACTTCACAAATCCTATCTTCTCCGTTCTTCTTTGGTTGACATTTTGGAAAATAAATACAGCTATCCAAAAATCAAAAAGAGATAAAATAGCTGAAAATAAAGCCAGCAAGAAATGGTAGAGCACAATACGCAGAGGTTTATCACTGCACTGGAAGTAATGAAAGAAACCCAAAATAAATCACCACAATATGAATAGAAAAGAATTATTCAATGTGTCTCAAATTTAATAATAAAATCACATTTATCTCAAAAAACCCTACTTTTTAAGCATGATAAAATTCAAGTTAAAAAAAACCCCACCTATATAAGCATCCTCATACATTTGATACAGGAAAGTATTTAGAAGAAAACAGTTTCTTTTGGTAAAAAGGTATGTATTTACACTAAAATAATTTTATGTTAGTGAATAAATAGATAAAACTATTAGTCAGAAACAGACTCATTTTATATATATATATATAATTTGTCAAAGATGATATTTAAATTTCCTGAGAAACAGATTAATCAAGAAACTGTTTGGGGACATTTGGTTACATCTTTTGAAGATAAGCTTAATTCCAAATATTTATATAATGAATTGTTTCTGGATACTTATTAACATTTGTGTATGTATAAACATTGACATATGAAACGGAAATGAAAAATTATTTTTAAATTTCTTGTAAACTCTGGAGTAGATCTGGTGAGATGTAAAGCACCCCATGAGTACTAAACATAGCCTCACTCAGGAAATTCAAAGGCTTTAGAGGTTCCCTCCTACAAACTGAGAACAAAGACCACATTTTTTATAAAATAATTATTTAACAAATAAGTTTCCTTTTCCTGAAAATATTCATTGCAGTCCAGGCTTTAAAATAAAGGATTATGAAGACTTGATTATATATTGAATGAATTATGACTAACACAAAGGGTATGTTGAAGACCCAGAATATCTAACTGTAACCCTCTTTTGAAGTAGAATCTCTGAAGGTATTTCCACTTACGTTAACATGAGAACATACTGGGTAAGTCCTAATCCAGTGCAAGTGTTGTCCTCATTAGACACAGAAAAGGCTGTTTAAACTATCTAGAGGAATAGAGAAACATGTGAAGATGGAGCAAACTTTGGAATGTCATGGCTGCCAGCTCTCTCCAGAAGCTGGAAGAGAGGCATGAACAGATTCTCCCTGAAAGTCTTCAGAAGAAACAGTACAGTTGATCACCTGATTTTGGACCGTTGTTGTTTGTGTTATATGTCATTGAGCTGACTACAACTCATAGAGATCCTGTGTACACTAGCTCTGAATCCTGCTCTACCCTCACTGTCTCTGACACACCTGCCCTCATTATTCCAGTTACTGTGTCAATCCATCTCATCCAGGATCTTCCTCTGCTGTGCTGTCCCTCAACCATTCTAAACGTGATATCCTGCTCCAAAGAGTGGTCCAGCCTGGCTAAATGCCCAAAGTATGTTAAGATGGAGTCTCAAAATCTTTGGTTCCAAGGAACAACCTGCTTTCACCCTCCCTAAGACAGATTTGTTAGTTCTCTTAGCAGCCCATTGTATAGTAAAAACTCATCTCCAGCACCACAACTCAAAGGCATCAATTCTTCTGTCCTCCTTGGTCATTGTCCAGCTCTTTGATGCATAGCAAGTAATTGTGAAGACCGTAGACTGGATCAGGTGCACCTTAGTCTCTAGATTGACATCCTTGCTCATTAGCACTCTGGAGAGGTCCCTGGTAGCAGATCTACTTAATGCAATTAATCTTTTAATTTTCTTACTTCTGGTTCCAAGAGTGTTGATTATGTAGCTGAGCAAGCTGAAATTGTTAACAATCTCAATCTCTTTTCTATCTATCATGATACTACCAATTGACCCAGGGTTGAGAATCTTTGTGTTATTGATGTTGAGCTTCAATTCATACTTAAGGACTATAGTCCTTGACCCTCTGCAGCAAGTACTTCAGGTCTTTCTCAGTTTCAGCAAGTAAAGTTGTATCATCTGCATTAGGCAGGTGTTGGTGTGTCTTCCTTTAATCCTGATGCTATATTCCTCCTCATAAAGTCCAGCCTCTTGAACGATCTTTTCTAGAACAATGGACCTCTAGCATAGTGGGTCAATAAATTTCCATCTTTATAAACTAAAACAATAAAAAAAATAAGAGCAAAAAAATCTGGAGTGGAAAGAGTTGTGGTTTTTTGTGGGTTTGTTTTTTTTTCCAAATTGAGAAAACAAAAAGGAAAATTAGAAATAAGATTGCAAAAAGAATTAAAATTTTGCTTTTGTAAAAATAATGTCATAAAGTCAACAGAAGAATGTAAAATATGGGAAATATTTGCAAAATATATATCTGACAAATATTATGGATTTTGAGAAACAAAATGTTCTCTGAAGCTACAAAAAAGAGTTAATAGTAAATAGCTGTGCGATGCTGAGCATAATGACTAAATATATTTATTTAACTAATAAGGAGACATCATTTTTCCTTATCATGTTTGACACTAAAATGATTTGTGATAGCTAATATTTGTTGTATGAAGTAAATTCTCTTAAATGGCCTTGAAAAATGACTTGAAAGTAGTATAAACTCTAGTGACACAGAAATTTCATTATCATCTAACACCTTTATATCTTGCTGTCGTTCTTGTTAGGTGCCTTTAAGTTGAGTGAAATTCATAGCAACCCTATGAACAACAGAGCTGAACCCTGTTTGCTCCCAAGGACCACTGACTACACCCTATCCAAGATGTCTTTTTGTTCTTCTGTCAGTCCACGAGATATTCAGTACTCTTTTCCAACACCTCAACTCAAAGGCATCAATTTTTCTGTCATCCTTATTCATTGTCTAGCTCTCAAATGTGTAGCACGTTACTGAAAAGATAGGAATCAAGCCTAAATGGCCTGAATCAGACACACTATAGTCTACAAACAGAAGACTTCATTGATCATTCATTGATCATTGATCTTTAGTATTTCATAGGAGAGAAGGCTAGCACTCAGCTTGGCGAGTGTGACAAAACAATTCTATAGGTTTACAAAGCTATATATGCAAAGGCATTCGTTGTTGTCTAAATCCAAATACAATATAAAATGCCCATCAATAGGAAATCTATATTTTCAAAATATCTATGAAATTGCTTAAAATCAAGAAAAGTGTTCAATAGGACTATATCTTTTCTTCATACTCCATAATCTGTATGCCAAGTAAATCATTCAAGAGGTTGGATTTTATGAAGAAGAATGTGGCATCAGGATCAGTAGAAGACTCATGAACAACCTGTGTTATGTAGATGACATAACCTTGTCTGATGAAAACGAAGAGGACTTTAAACACTTGTTGCAAAAGATCAAAGACTACAGCCTTCAGTATGAATTATATATCAATATCAAGAAGACAAAATCCATGCTTCTGCACCAATAGTCAACATCATGAAAAATGGAGAGAAAATTGAAATTGTCAATAATTTCCTCTTGTTTCAATCCACAATCAATACCTTCAGCACAAGCAGTCAATAAATCAAGCAATGTATTGCAATGGGTAAGTCAGCTGTCAAAGACCTCTGTAAGGTGTTAAGGAGCAATGATGTCAGTTTAAAGCCTAAGAGGTACCTGAGCTAGTCATGATCTTTTCAATTTCTTGTTATGCATCTGAAAGTTAGTGACTAAAGGTGGCAGTAAAATTGATGCCTTTTGGGTCATAGTATTGACAACAGGACTGAAAATTTAGCAAAAACACAAGGAAATATGACAAAATTTGTGACAGCAAGAAAACATTGGCAGCAAAGAAAACAGTGTATATTTGCACTGCGTACAGAGGAAATCAAGTGATTTCAGGTGTCGTTGTACTTGGATAAAGATGACAGCTCTGACTACAGCACATTTGTGGTTGCTGTTATACCCTGTCTAGTTGGAAGCAGCTTCTAGTTGATCCTCCAGTGTATTTTCAGAGCCTGTAAATTGCAAGGGAGGAGATTGTCCATCTTTCGCTCCCTCGCTGAGCAGCTGGTGGATTCGAACTGTGTGACTTTGGGTTGGCAGCGTAACTCCTTAAAACCAGGCCACGAGGGCTCCTTAGAGCAAATAAGAAGGTTCAAAACATAAACTAGCATGGTTTAATCTTGAAGGTGCATTGATATATGTAAGCTGGGTTTGGGAGAAATGTTTTGTTGTTAAAACTTTGTACAAGGATATTTTTATAAAAGAAATACATTTCTGCTGAAATACTGCACAAAAACATTATAGAGTGTCATTTTTGTGTCTCCCCTGACAGCGTCACCTGGTACAATCTGTGCTCTCCACGCCTCCCTTAGTGATGCCACTCACTGCATGTCACACTTGCAATGCTTTTGACGTGAGCAGAGACTCTTGGTGCTAAAGGAGAGAGATGACAGATGCTGGAGACAGGAGTGGCAGCTCTTTGGCGAGGAGCAGCCTCATTCCTTTTGCCTTTGCATCATGCATCACAGTCTTGTCTTATTTCTTTACTTTCTGTCCATCGCTCTAGCTTTGACAGGAAAAACACACTTCACAATCTTAACAATTTTACCACTCGTACTTTCTAGTAAAATAAGAAAGCAAACGTGACCATTCCATGTTAGTTCACTACTGAACTTCTACATGTGGCTCTAAGCAATATAACTAACGAGATAAATAATAAGGTAAATAACTTTTCTATTTTCATTGGTGTGAATATTAAAAGGGATGAGAGCAACAAATATATGTAGGGGAAGGAGAAAATACAGAAATATCTTTCCTGTCGTCTTTTTCTTTTCTAGGATCACCGGTATCTTAGATTTCAGTGGGTTTCACTTCTTTAAGTCAAAAGAGTTGAGTTCATTATCCACTCTCCTCATGAAAACAAACAAAATGTTGATATTTTCTACTAAAATTTTTCTCTAAATAGACAAAAATTTTCCTAAATAATAATAAACCAAAACTCCAACCCAATTGCCATCAATTTGGTTCAGACTCATAAGACTCATAGCAACTTCCCATCTGGTTCATGAGACCGTAAATCTTCATGGATAGAGAGCGCTCAACTTTCTCCCGCAAAGCTGAATTCAGCAATATCTCTCTCTCTCTCTCTCTCTCTCTCTCTCTCTCTCTCTCTCTCTCACACACACACACACTCATACACACGCCAGTAGGTGGTGACAGCTCAATAAATATCTGTTGACAGTTGTGCTTTGACTTTTGTTTGACAACAGGAGGCAGAGCACATACAAAATTTCAAATTCTAGTAATAATCACTGTTAAACCTTCAACTAGGAAAATAAGACATTAGTTAACAGCAAAACTCAACTGCTAAAAAACTAGGAGTATGGGATATTTAGCTTTATATTTATTCCATTTGCATGCAGCAATTTAGCACAGAACATGAGCACTGTCAGAATCCAACATAGCTGTTTTCATATTCTAGTTAATTTATCATTTACTTGTCCCTAGAAAATGGTATGTTTTCTCCCCTTTTCTTTGTTTAACAATTACATTTAATAAGCCCTTTTATGAAGAAAGCTACTACCTCATTTTTTCATGATTTCAATATAAAATAATTGTTAAAGGGTGTTGTGTTCAATTACCAGCTGTCATAAATTGAATTTTATCTTCCAAAATGGTATTTGTATAATGAGATGATGTAGAAGCTTTCTAAAGATCCACTATGATATGTTGTGATATATGATATGCTACGATACGATATGATATGATATGATACAATATATCAATAAACTCCTTGTAGAAGGACTAAGGATGGAAAGCAGCATTTACTTCTTTCACTTTAGCTGTATTCTGTTGTAAATGCTTTCTTGTAGTTGTTGCTATGTGACAATGAGTCAATTGTTTCTGCTGGGGAATGGTCTAAATTTTTAAGGATTTCGTCTTACTTGGATCCACAATCAATATTCTTAGCACCAATAGTCAGGAAAACAAAAGATGAATTGCAATGGGAAAATCTGAAGTCAGGGATCATTCCAGAGTACAGAGAAGCAACAATGTCAGTCTAAGGTGCACCTGATCCGGGCCATAATATTTGCAATTACTTGGTATGCATCAGAGAACTGGACAGAGACTGAGGATGACAGAAGAAGAATTGATGATTTTAATTGTGGTGCTGGAAAACAGTATTGAACATATACCATGGACCACCAACAGAACAGAAAGGCCTATTTGGAGAGGGTGATTTTGAAGCTTCGTTTCATATACTTTGTGTCAGAAGCAACTAGTCCTTGGAGAAGAATATCATACTCAGAAGGGTGGAAGACCTCAATAAGATGGATTGACACAGTAACTGGGGTAATGGAGGTAGGTATGATGGAGTTAAAGAAACTGGCTCAGGACAGGGCAGACATCAGAGCTGTTGTGCGTAGGGTCACTATGAGTCACATCATAGTCTATACGAAGGCACACAACAACAATGCAACAACTATTTCTAATGCCTTCATCACATGCTAAATACTACATGAAAAAATTAAGACAAGCAAAACCAAAATATTTTCTTTTCAAGTACTCTGATTTGTCTAGTTTTATTTATGTAACCTTAAAATATATTTCCTACCTCTTGCTGTGGGATTAACTGCTTCTTAATACCCACCAGAGTGTCAGCTATGGGTCTGATCCAACTTGAAGGCACACAACTATAACTTGGTAGGTACATACTTTTTCTCCTAATTCAATGTAACAATAGTTAGGTATTCATATTCACTTAATCAGCTATATAAGTTTTTAATTTTAAGATCAGCTTGTTAAGTACCTTGAAAAGTCCTCAAGGAATTTGTATTAGAATTTCATTGAATTTATAATTTAAATCTGATGAAAACGATATCTTGGAGAATGAATAGTCTCATTTAGGTAATTAATACTTGTCACAGTTGTCCATTTACTTTAGCTGCCTCAACAATATCTTTTCACTTAGTCCCATTAAAGATATTGCATATATGTAGTTATGTTTATATCAAGCAAACACACATGCTTAATCTTTGCTATTTTAACATAGCACATTTTGTGAAGTTTGTAGGGAGTTGCACTAAAGAATGCAACTAAAGGAGGTGCTTCTCCAGGGGCTTCAAGGAAGAAAGACGATCAATTTCTTCCCGTGGACTTCAGTCTTGGAAACTCAATAGAGGGCTACTTATGAATCTGTTCCAACTTGACATCAATCACACACACATGCACACAGAAGTATTACAGGTTGACTTTAAAAGGAAAATTAAGTTGGAAGTTAGTCTTCCCTGGAAAAAAACTGACAATTAACCATTAACCACTGCACAATAAAAGCACTGTCAGAAGCATTTTCAGTAAGTAAATACCCCCTTCCCAGGTCTCCCTCCACTCTCACAGGCATTATTTACTTATCTACCCATTAAAACAAGCTCGGAAGCAGGAGTCGAGTCCATTTCCAAAATGGCTTGCCTCCGGAAACTCTATGAACAGTGCTCAGGCTTCTCGTTCATAGGGTCGCTATGAGTCGTCTATGACTTGACGGCACCTAACAATGACGGCAGTTTGTTGAGTTCTATACATTGATCTTAGATGTGAGATTGTTTATAAGCTCATCATTTTCATTATCTGGTGAGAAAACTTCTAATATTTCCACCATTTGTAATATACAGGATGTAGGCTTCTGTAAAGTACCTGATAAGAATTTGTGTCCTCCAAAATATGTTGAATCCCTAAACCCTATACCTGTACATATGATGTTTCTTTGGAAATCCCTTCATTATCAGTTAAATTAAGTAAGGTTATATTTAAAAAGGAGTAGGTCATAATCCTAATTCCTTCTAATTTGTTTCTTCTTAAAAAAGGAGAGGAACAAAATTGAAAATAGTGTCATATACAACCAGGAGGCGTATAGATGCCATTCTTCATTGAAAGCAGATGCACCAAGGATCACTAAGGATGGCTTACAGGTATGAGAAAGTGGGAGAAAGGCAAAGAACAGTCCATCTCTCAAGACTCCCTGAGCAAATGGATACAATTCAAACTATAATTTGGATTTCTAGCTTCCAGAATTGTAAAGAAATAAACAACCCACATTTTAATATTTTATTACTGCAGCCCTAAAAAAACAAAGGCAATTTCTAAATTTTTAAAATATTATTATTGTTGTTGAGATTATCTACAGTAAAATACTCCAATTGAATGATTTCTCTATGTAAAATACAGTTAAATTTATTATATTATGCTATTGGTACAACCATCCTCATCCTCCCATCCTCATTTAACTCTCCTATTTAATCTTTTGAGTTGTTACTGTCACTTTGATAACATATAGATAATTCTTAAAAGAACAGTTTTGCTAATTAAACTATTGTTCGGTGTAAAGTTAACCTCAAGGGATAGTTTTGAGTTAAGTTTTAAAGATTATTTCAGAAAACAGTTTCAGTGGTTCATTTATTCTCCATGGCTGCAGAAGTCTACAGCGCATTGCCATGAAGTTGATTCTAAGTCATGGTGACTCTCCACCGGGTTATCAGGATCTAAGTCTTTATGAACGGAGAGGGCTCCTTTCTTTTACAGAGTGACTTGGATTTGAATAGCTTTACATTAACTCAATGACTGTGTGGATCATAACAAACTGTGGCTGACTCTGAGAAGAATGGGAATCCCAGAACATTTAATTGTGCTAATGCAAAATCTATACTTGGACCAAGAGGCAGTCGTCAGAACAGAGCAGGGTAACACTGCATGGTTCAAATTTGAGAAGGGTGTACGCCAGAGATGTGTCCTGTCTCCATACCTTTTCAACCTGTATGCAGAGCAGATTATCCGAGAGGCTGGGCTCGATGAGGAGAAATGTGGGGTCAAGACTGATGGAGGATCTATCAACAGTCTTGTGTTATGCAGATGACACAACCCTGCTTGCTGCAACTGAGGCGCTTGCTGCAGAGGGTCAAGGACTGCAGCCTCCAATATGGATTGAGGCTCAATGTCAAGAATAATAACAACATAGCATCATTATTTTGTTTCTGTTCTGTTAGTTTCTGTTAGCTTCATATTTCATATCCTTCTATTTCTAACTCTCCTTTTCATTTTTTGCTCTTAGTAGAAACCAATTGTCATGTCTTGGATGGGCCCCCACAAGAAAGTAAGACAAAGACACCACCCAAAAATCTGGAGGTAAGACAGAAGCATTGAACATGGTATTAGGCTGATTCACAGGGATATTTCATCAAGCCTCCAAACCAAGGAATGAAATCCCAAAAGATGATTGGCTGTACAGAAACAGCTTCAGCAGCTACTCTTTTTATGTTTTTGCAAATAGTTATTTCACATTACCTCTTCCACTTCAACTTTTTAAAAAGCTACAACTTTTTGAAAGCAATTCCAACAAGTAGCTGTGCAAAATCTCACCTTAATGAATGAATGTTTCCTATGACCCTAAACCCCTCTTCTCACCCTCCCTCCCAGCTTGGTAATCACTAATATGTTTTTTTTTTAAATTTTTTTGTGGGTTTTTTCTTTTTTTATTATTAATTTCAATGAAAATTTATAGAGACGTTAGATTTCCATTCATTCATTATTGCACTTTTCTCCCTGCTCACCCCTCCGCCGCAGTACACTCTACTCTTTGAAAAAGAAAAGAAAAATTCTTTCACTGTTTTACAATCCCTCCCCCCAGGTCCACTCTACTATTTAGCCTTCATTCTGGACTCCTGTCACAACAATAATACCTAATCACATATCCCTTTTAAACATTTTCTCCCTCATCTGCTTCAATGCAGTATACATTATTTATCCAGTCTTTCTCAGTCTCTCCACAACCCCAAGGTCAGTCCTGTTTTACAACAGTGGCACTGTGCAGTATTTGTCCTTTTGTGACTGAGATATTTCACTCAGCATAATGCCCTCCAGGGTCACCCATTTTGAATAGTATTGCAGGAGTTCCTTATTTTTCAATGCAGTGTAGTATTCCATTGAGTGAATATACCACAGCTTCTCTATCCATTCATTTGTTGATGGCACTTAGGTTGTTTCCTACTCCTTGCTATTGTGAACAAAGCCACGATGAACATGGGTGTGCATATATCTGCTTGGGTGGCAGTTATGGTCTCTTTGGGGTATATTCCCAGTAGTGGAGTTGCTGGGTCATGGTCTCTTTGGGGTATATTCAAGTAGTGGAATTTCTGAGTAAAATGGTATCTCTATTTGCAACTTTTTTAGAAAGTGCCACACCGCCTTCCACACTAATACATTTTAATCTCTGTACATTCTCCTTTTTTGTCTTTTTCCATAACTGAGGTCATACAGTTTTGTTTGTCATTTTGTGATTGGCTTATTTTGCTTAGCATAATGTGTTTAAACTCTACCCACATGCTACATGTATCACAGCTTCATCCTTGAAGGCTTGTGTGACACACAATGTATGTAAATTTTGTATGCAAACCAATACAAAATTAAAAATAGAAGACTTCACCCTTCTGGGGTTGTATTCCATTGTAAGTATGTGCAACATATTGTTGTCCCATTTATCTGTTGATGTACTTACTGACTTACATTGTTTCTACATTTAGATTATTGTTAATAGTGATGCAGTGTTTATTATTTACAAGAATCTTCTTGAATCTCTGCTTTTAAGTCTTTTTGGCACATACCTAGGAATAAAATTGTTGCCTCATCTGGTAGTTTCAGTGACAGAGTCTATATGATGCTATGCTGTTAACCTCTAGCAGCTACTGCACTGGAGAAAGATAGGTGGTTTTCACCTTGACGGAGGGTCACTATGAGTCAGAGTCAACCAAAGGCAATGAGTTAATGGTAGGTTTATTTAGTGAGATTGTTTAGTTGTTTGCTTGCTTGTTTTTAGTGCATGGTGGTGTTCTTTGGGCATTTTTGTTTGTTTGTGTCAGCAACCACTACACAGTTTTTCATAATGGCTGTACTGTTTTACATTCCATTAGCAATAAATAAGGGTTCCAATTTTCTTCCATCCTTGAGAACATTTGTTATTTTCTATTTAATTAAAAATTTAGTAGTCATGCTGGAGGGAGTGAAATGTTATCTCATTGTGGTCTTTATTTGCATCTCTTTGATGGCTAATGATGTCGAGCATATTTTCCTCTTTGATCATCATTTGAATCATTTCTGTGGTCGAACGCATATTTAAGTACTTTGCCCATTTTGTGATTGGGTTATTTGTCTTTTGGATGTTATGTTGTAGATGTTTGATTGTTAAACTTACTGGATGCATGAATTTTGTGATAGTGAATATTGTGAATCCACATGCCCATACTCTTCTAGATAATATAATTATTCTACGGGTTATATATTTTTACCTCTGTGATATTAACAAGACAGAATTGGTGGCAATTATGTAACATGTGATTAGCCTGATTTGATGAAAGAGAAGTCTCTTTAGGGATATGGTTTGCACTGAGTATGTGTTTGGATCCTTTGGCAAAGTTAAGACATTACTTAGTCTGATCTCACATCTAGACTTGATCCTACAGTCTTCAACCCTTATGATCTGACCTTGAATTCATCACCTTCTGAAGCCTGCAATCCCTGACATTTTTTGGACCTTGCTTTATCCCTGATACTTCTTGAACACTGCTGTGGTCCCATTGCTTCTTGGACTTGGCTAACCAATGACTTGGATTCTTTAGCCTAACCAAATGCTTTTCTCTTGAGCTCTGTCCCTAAGAGAAGAGACTTGTAAACCTCTACAAGCATGGCAGCATTTACCTGACACATGGAAGTCCCCAGATCTTTACCTTATTCAGAAAGGCCTCTCCACATTTCCCTGTATCTGCTTGTTACCAACTTTCCATTTATGTTCCTTCCATGTCCCTGTCCACTCAGTCAAACCAGCAGCCACAGCTAAAGAAATCTATACACAGTTGTAAATACAGCAATTTTTCAAGTAAAGAGAACAACCAAGTGCATAGCTCCCAGTTCCTCTCAACAGGGAGGGTTCCCTTCCACCACTGCCCAGCAGAGGTCCCAGGGATGGGCTCCAGTGTTGCTGCAGTTCCCTTCCTAGTCCTGCCTGTGTGTCATGCCTCTGGAAACCAGGCATGACCTTTCTCTTTCTCAGTCAAGTGATCATAAAAATTTCTATAATGTCAGGTAGGAGACCGTGATATTACAGAAGGGAAGACCATGGGCAATTGGACCACTTCCTCAAGCAAATTAGTGGTCCTCTTTGTAGTGTCTCTAACCAAAGAGTAACTTTGAGCTTCAGAGACAGAGAAGCTTTACAGGTGTGTCCTCTTGTTAATGGCAGGATCCTTCCTTGCTGGTATTCTGCCCAGGCTTTCCATGAGAGGAGAAAGGCGGGACTGATGCAGATGGACATCACTTCCCTTGACCAATTAATTTAGATGTAACTCATGATTACTCCTTCTTGTTGACCTAATATTATTGGTTGAACTTCTATTTGGTACAATGGAGAAATCAGTATCACTGAAGCGAAATGAATGGAGATGCCTTCTATTGATGGGTTGAAATATGCCAGTCCCGCCTTAACTTCTTCTCTTGGGTGGAGATAGAAGACTCCAGACAATATACTGTTTCTGCAATTGTAGGCCCACTAAATGGTTTGCCAGCCTTCATTCACTTTTCAGATTTTTCTTTACTTCCTTTTAGTATCACTTGATTCACTTTTCTTGGTCGTGTTGTTATGTGCTGTCGAGCATCTGCGACTCATAGTGACCCTATGTACAACAGCTCTGAAGCTTTCCCTGTCTGAGCCAGACTCATTTATTCTGACACACCTACCCCCATTGCCCTAGTTATTGTATCAATCTGTCTTGTCCTGCGTCTTCCTCTCCTGCGCTATCTCTCCACCCTTCCAAATATCTGACGGAATGGAGAAATGCCTGGTTTCCAGAGGCATGACACATCCCTCCTGGCCACGTTCTCAAAGTGTATGAGATGGAGTTTCAAAATCCTAGCCCCCAATCTGTCTCTCTAAGACAAATCTGTTTATTCTCTTGGCTGTTCATGGTATATTCAAGACTCTTCTCCAGAACCAGAACTCAAAGGCATTAGTAATTCTTGACTAGGAGAATTGATGCCTTTGAGTTGTGGGGCTGGAGAAGAGTATTGAGGGTACCATGGACTGCTAAGAAAACAAATAGATTCATCCTGGAGAGGGTTAAACCATGTGGCTCATTGAGGGCAAGAATTCTGAGGCTTTGTCTGACATATTTTGGACATGTTGTAAAGAAGGACTGGTCCTTGGAAAGGGACATCATGCTTGGGAGGGTGGAGGGACAGTGCAGGAGGGGAAGTCCCTCTATGAGGTGGATTGATTCAGTGACTGGGGTAATCGGGATGGGTGTGTCAGAGACAGTGCGATTGGCACAGGATAGAGCAGGCTTTAGGACTGTTGTACATAGGGTCGCTATGAGTCGCAAGCGACTTGATGGCACATAACAACAACAACACAACAACAACAACAACAACAACAACAACATGTCATGGACATGTTTCCAGAGTTAATAATTGTACTTAGGATACGCATGATTCTAGAAGAAAGGAATCCACACCATCTTGTCAAGGCTGTTCTTGTGATGTGCTATCAAGTGGGAACCAACCCATAGCTGACCATCCAGTGGGTTTCGAAACAATGGATCGCATGGGAGTTGGTTGCCTATTTTTCTCCCACAGAGTAGCTGGTGGTTTTGAACTCTGTGCCTGTGGGATGGCAGTGCCATCTCTTACCAGTGGTCCACCAGCACTCCTCTCAACTGTACTGGAAGACTTTAATTTTGTCTTAATAGATATGTATCCTTTACCAAACTTAAGAATGGAGACCATTATTTGTAATGTATCTTCAGTAGTTGATATTGTTTCTGACACATGGCCTACACTTATTAAATAAGTGTTAATGAGTCAATACACAAAATTTGCTACAAGTGTATTCTAAGCAACTTGAAAGAGACTTTTGTGTTATATTTCCTAGCAGTGAGAGAATAAAGCCAGGTTAGGACTGCTCAGTAATGTGAGAAGCTGGTCCTCTGTGCTTGGATACCTGATGTTGTAGGTAGCCTTTAATGTTATTTCCTTTGCATGCAACTAAAAGGTGTCAGGAAAGGATCTTTGCAATGCTTCTTGCCACTTGCCATAAGGGTCAGAGAAAGTACGAATGGGCAAAGTGTACTCTTAAAGGAGTTCTCTAAGTGGTCTCCATGCAATCAAGCTATTCCAGTTCCATTGAGGAATGATCAAAAGAGAAAGTTTGCAGCTGTAATGGCAGGTAAGCCTAGGAAACAACCAGCATCCAACCTGATAAACTGAAGGCTTTGCTCTTGTTTTGTTATGTGTTTGTTTTGGTTTTATTTTCCATGGCTTAGTGGAATTCTGCAACCCAAAATAAAATTCAGGTGAAGCGTATTATAAAAGCAACCCCCTTCTTTTTATGTCTTCTGGTGTGAAATCTTTCCCTGTCCACACGTAATATTAATAAACTCTACACTTTTTGCAGAGTAGGAATTAAATTCTATTCTGTAGATTCTAAAGCTGTGAACCAGAAAAATTAAGTTCTTTTATCTAAAGAGATGCAACTTGTAAGCAATAGAGCAAAGACTCACCCTTAGAACTGCCTTGACCCCAAAATTATCATTCCTTTGTCTATATCTAGGGAATTCTGTAAAGCAGTCTAAAGATGCAAATCTAGTAGTAACTCCTATTGAGAAAAAGGAGCAATCTCTTCTTATGCACTTTATAGACCCCAACGCCTAATGGAGAGGCAGCTGTGTGTAGGTTCCAGCTTCAAGTTGCTAAGATTTTTCTTTATATTATGCCTCTATAAGGACATGAAAGTTCCAAAGGAAAGCATTAAAATAAAAATGCATGGCAAAATAGGATTTTATGAAAAAAATTCCTTTCTTGACACATTAACAAATATTAGAATAATGGCTTGGTTGTCATTACAGGATATGTTGCTGCAGTGATAGTAACAACTGCTCTTTAACAAAACAATGCATTGCTATTAGCATTAGTAGAATTATAATGAAGAACATTGTTTCCAAAGGCAAAAATGTCTTCTAATACAGTGACTTCTGCCCTGCTCCCTGCCTTGTTCTTTTTCTTTGCTCTGAGCTGTCAAAGGCATTCAACAAAACCAGGGAAAAACAGTGGAGGGCACAGCTGAATCAAATTTTGAAACAAACAGCCAAAGATAAGTTGGTCACATGAGAACAGCTCTTAATTGTTCTGTGATAATTCACTCAAAATATAATGATGTTGTTAGAAAGAATGGACTCGTTTCTTGCAGATTAAGAGAAAATCATTTGTAGAAGATGAAAGGGCATCTAGCATTTGAATAGACATAGAAAAGAACTGCAAGAACATGAAATTACTTTTTGCCTGATAAGACATTTATCTGCTCTTCTCTATCCTCATGCTAAATGAGGTCTAGAAGATAGCGTCCTTTGAAAGTAGAAATAGTATTAGGTTGGGATTCTATTCCAACAACTTAGAAGACAGACATAAATAAGCATTGCAATAATGCTGGTTACTAATGAGAAGATTTCTTTTGCAAAAAAAAAAATCATTTTAACTAGACTTTTCTGAAAATTGCCCAGAGCTACTTATCAAAAGCCAAGATTGCATTCTATATATACATGAAAATAAGATGTATAAGTAGCCTGCTTTCACTGGGAGAATTTGGAACCTAGAATATAACAACTCAAATCATGCTTTTAATGTTCACACAGATTTCAAAGCAGATGGTTATGTTAAATTACCTTGGGAAGCAAGTCTAAAATATTACCAATTCATTCAACTTCTCTGAACAATTCATTCTTCTCCTTAGCGATAGTCTATTAATATAGTAAAGGACTCTGCATGAGACTTGCATGTGATTTTGCAAGCTTTATCCTTTGTTGTTTGGACCCTCCAATATGGAAACTCTGACTCATTTAGCACAACTCATTCCCACTAAGTTCTGATGGCTTAGTCATAAGGAGTTGTGCTATCAGTCTAAAGACTGGTAGTTCAAATGCAGCATCTGCTTTGTGGGAGAGAGATGGACAATCTCCTGGTGTTTGATTAACAACCTTTCAAAGCCTGCTGGTGTGTCAGCTTTGAGTTGGTTCTAAATCAACACAAGAACACATTTTAATACTCATCGCTCTTCTTTGTGATTCTTTCCCACTCTGTTTGACAATCAAATGATTATGTAGTTAATGCAAGTGTGAACAGTCTGGTACCAGTACTTGAGTTATGCATGAAAATTATTATTATACTAATAAGTGAGCTTTTAAGCATTTTTAAAGCTTGCAAATAGAAATTCCTGGTATTCTTTTAAGCAATGGTCGGGTATGTTGGAAACTAGTGGCATTATCTGTAAAGAGTTGTGCCTCGCATCAAGTTGTGCTTAACTAATCCAAAAGCTGTACTGGTCTGGCAGTTCCAACTCACCTGTGGTTCTGATCTTAGAACTTCACAGACCAAAAAATTCAAAAACCAAAAGATTAGATGATCCAGTTTGAAGAATAAGTGATGACAATGGATAAAAAAATCAAATCTAAATATGTGCTATTTTAAAGAGGTACTTGGGTAACTTGGGGTTGCTATGATGCTGAATGCTGGGCCACTGGTGTGTCAAACATCATAATGGTTACCCACAATGGACAGTATTTGGTGGAGGTCCCAGATTGAGACAGGCTTGGTAGCAGGCATAGCATCCACTTCCTAAACAACATCCTTCTGGAAACTCTATGAACATAGAGAAACAATAATAGTTACAAAACAGGATTCACATCTTTTGTTCATAAAGTCACTGTAAATCATGTTTGACTTGAAGACACTTAACAACAACAAAAACAACAACTTTTAATATAAGGTTACAGATACACTGATTATTATAGTTGAAAATATAAGTTCCATGAAAATAGTAACTTTAAAAAAACAAAACAAAAGACAACCTGGTTTAGCTTGCTGGAAGCATTACCAAAGCTGAGGAAAGACACAATGCCATATGGTAAAGTCAATTCACTGGGAATTTGTAATGAGAAGAAATTTTTTATGATCCTAATCACAAGATCTTAAAATATGTTGAAGAAAAATTGACAGTTAAAACATGAAATAGTCAAATCCTAAAGTATAATGAGAGATTATTTTTAACTGACCCCTATCAATATGATAAAATACTAAAAACCAAGTGAAAATATTTTCATAAATGAACAACCCATTAAAACACATAACTTACTTAATATATACTGTTGTTAGGTGCTATCAAGATGACCACATCTCTTAGAGACCTCAGGTCCAACAGATCTTAACCTTTTCTACCCTGTGCCGTCTTCATCATCCGATATGCTCAAGCTCATTTTTACAGTCACTGTATCAATCCATCTTGTTGAAGCCCTTTCTCTGGTTCTTTGCATTTCCTGGCATTATGTCTTTTTCCAAGGATTAGCACTTTCTGACAACATGCTCCGAATTTTCGAGACTGTTTCACCACCCTGGGCCATAATGAGCACCCTGTCTGCTTGTCCTCTGGGACAGACTGTTCTTTATATACCTGATTTTATTATACATGTGAACAGGTGTGTATCAAATGTCACTCTAGCGCTTACGAATGTGTGATACAAAACACAGACATAAATAATTTTTGAAAAATGAATTGACAAGTAATATTACATTAGCTACTTAATGTTGGGTAACAAATTAGCCCAAAACCTAGTGGCTTAATACAACAATAATAATTTAATTCTATCTTACAGAGTCTGTAAGTGTGGAATCTGTGAAGGTTGGGAATATGCTTCTAACTAAGGGTCTCTCTACAAATGGTCAGTCATTCATTTACCAAAAACGAGGTGTAAACTGCTTTTGGCTTTGCTTTCTTTTCATGCAAGCAACCTGTTCTTCCCCTCTCTCTTTCCATTCTCTTTTACTTTTTATTTCCCTTGGGAAGCAGCCCTTGGGAAAAGATGTCATCCTTATAAGAGAGAAATGAAAACTCGCCAAAAAAGAGAGGAAGATTCTCGGGGAGATGCAGGAATACAATGACAGCAACAATGGGCTTAAGCACAACGCAGGTGGTGAGTATGTCGCAAGATTGAACAAGGCTCTGATCTGCTCTTAATGGGTAACTGTGCATCCTAGCTGACTCACAGCACCTAACACAACAGCATGCTCCTGGGCCTCCTCACTCTCACTGGGAAGCCATTCACAGTGACCCTTTAGCAGGTTTTCAGGAGCTATCAATCACATAGGATGAGATTTCCCCTATTTTTACCATGAATCTGCTGTTAGATGCAGTCAGGTTAGAACTTATAGTAACCTTATTTACAACAATTTACAATTTTATTAGATACAATCAAATCAATAGACCTTAAGCGAAGCAGCACGTCTCCATCATTTTGGTGTGCTTTTCTAATCAGTGGAAGTTCTTAAGAGCCAAAATGAAATTTTTACTAGTGCACACTCTGCCCCAGGCTGTGAATAATTTTGCCAGAATTCCTTCACTCACATTGTATTGCCTATGGGACTGGGGGCTCAAGATTGTAAAAATCTCCAGCATGGCATCTGATCTAAAGATTTAGGACTTCCCTAGAGTATTGAACACACCATGGACGGCCAAGAGAACAAAGACAGAGACTTATCTTGGAGAGGGTAAGATCAAGTTGCTCTTCAAAGACAAGGATTTTGAAGTCTCATCTGCTTTGTCTATGTTGCAAGGAGGGACTAGTCCTTGGATAAAGCCATCATACTTGGGAGGGTGGAGGGAGTGTACAAGAGAGGAAGACCTGGAAGAGATGGAATGACATAGTAACTGGGGTAATGTCAGAGACAGTGAGATTGGATCAGGATAAGACAGGGTTCAGAGATACTGTGCATAGGGTTTCTATGAGTTGCAAGCAACTCAATGACACATTACAACAACAACAGTTCCCACAAGTAAGTTCTTGTGGCATAGTCAGTAGGGAATTTTGCTGATAACCCAAAGATCTTGTATCTCTGATCCGCGAGAGATTCTGTAAGAGAAAGATGGGCAATCTCCTCATATGCTATTTACAGTCTCAGAGATCCCCTAGAGGGTCAGCTGTGAGTCACCTGATATATATTGTATAAAAATATAAAGGGAAAATAACAATTAGGCAAACAAAAATGCCAAAAGAAAATATTCCAGAAGCATAAAGGTGAGAATTAGAAAGTTGAGAGAACTATATTACAGAAATTAGTTATATAATTACAATAAGTACTACAAGTATAAATTAGACACTAAAAAGGATATAGCCAGATAAGATAAAATAAATCAAACAGAGAAAGGTGAATGTGAAGTAGATGATTGGCAAAAAAGGAGACCAGTAAACCAATAACCAACAACTTAAAACCAATAACTTTAAACATGTTCATAGGAGAGTCTGCTGTGAGGGACATCTCTAGAGTACTTAAGAGCAATGATGTCAATCTGGAGACTAAAGTGCACCTGATCCAGGCCATGGTCTTCAGAATTACTTGTTATGCATCAGAGAGCTGGACAATAACTAAGGATGATGAAAGAAGGATTGGTACCTTTGAGTTGTGGTGCTAGAGAAGAGTACTGAAAGTACCATAGACTGTCAGAAGAACAAACAGGTCTGTCCTGGAGAGGGTGAAACCAGGCTGCAACCTGGTGCAAGGCTTTTGAAACTCCATCTCACATATTTTTGGGCACGTGGTCAGGAGAGACTAGTCTTTGGAGTAGATCCAGGAGGAGATAGATTAATTTAGCAACTAATGGAGAAATGGGATTAGGTCTGTCAGAAATGATGAGATTGGCTCAGGATAGGGCAGGTTTCAGAGCTAATGTACATATGGTCACTATGACTCGAAGGTGACTTAGATGGCACAGAACAACAAAATCAACAGGTGTATTGATGAGGTGGCCTAGTCTATAGGGAATTGTGCTGCTGACTCATAAGTAATATCTCTCTGGCAGTTAGAATGCACCAGCAGCTGTTGGAGAAATGTGATTGACAACCTCTGAAAAACCCCTGGAGTGTCAACTATGGGTCGGTTCCAATTCTATGGTACACACCAACAATAAGTGCATTTGGGGAAAGCACATATCTATCCATGACGTTAATTGTTGATGAAGATGGATGAGAAATACAAGTGTTTGACAGTTAATTCTTGACAATTCAGCAATTAACTCTGGATGTTTCAAAAAGTGAAAGCAATTGGCTGCTAAGTAATATGTTGGAGGTTGAAGACCATTCAGAAGTACCTCAGAGAAAGAGCCTAGTGATGTACTTCTAAAAATCAGTCACTAAAAACTCTATGCATTCGGTGCTACTAAGACACACATAGGTTCCCACAAATAGTAGTTGACTCCATACTAACTATTGTGATATTTTAATATTAATCTCTTCAAAATATATATTTCTCATGTGGATAAAAAGCAAAAATTTCAGAGCAATTTAAGGAATGAACACAAATATTATTCATAAAAGCAAAAATCCAAAACAGAACAAAAGTAAGAAAATAATCCATACATTCTATTTGCAGGAAAAGAGATTTTAAAATGTGATGTGCACACAAAATGCAATACTACAGAAGTGAGAATGAATGAACTCCAGTTACACATGCCAATATAGATGAATCTAAAAAGCATAACATTGAGCAAATGGGCAATTTTTAGAAGTATATGTAAATGTGATTCCATTTCTAAGAAATGTAAATATAGCTGAGAAATACACACACTTCAGGGATTCAAATATATATATATCTATATACTGAAACCATTAAAATAAAGCAATGGAGTAAAAATTTTCAACTTAGGATGTGGATTTTATTTTTAAAAAATAGTGTTCTTATACAGTATTAGTTATGTTTTAGTTCTTAAGTTGACTTGGAAAGTATGTTGACATAATAGAGCTAAAAAGGGCAGCTTGAAAGCACAGAGCAAAGTATTAGAATGGAATGGAATGGGCAGAGAGCTGGGATCAGAGAATAAAAAAGGAAGAACTAGCTCTGTATTTCTCAAACTGAGAGAACTGAAAAACAACTTTAAACCTCGAGTTGCAATATGGAAAGATGCTATGTGTAATATATTGAACCACCCAGAAAACATCAGGATAAGATAGATGGAATGCACAGAAAGAACTGATTGACACTAATTGGATATACCATACGAGCAGGAGCTGATGGTAATAAAGGGGGAAACAGAAGCTGCATTAAAGGTATTGGCAAAAAAATAAGGTCCCCGGAATTAATGGGATACCAATTGACATGTTTCAATGAACAGATGCAGTCTTGGCTGTGCCTACCAGTCTATGCCAGGAAATTTGGAGAACAGCTCTCTAGCCAACAGATTGGAAGAGGTCCATATTTGTTCCCATTTCCAAGGAAGGCGATTCAACTGAATATGGAAATTATTGAACAATATCATTAATATCGTATGCAAGCAAAAGACTGCTGAAGATCATTCAAAAACAGCTAGAACACTACAAAGATATGGACCTGCCAGAAGTTCAAGCAGGATTTAGAAGAGGCTGTGACACCAGGGAAATCATTGCTGATGTCAGATGGATCCTGGCTGCAAGTAGAGAACGTGGGAAGAATGTCTATTTGTGTTTTACTGACTACGCAAAAGGCATATGACTGTGGATCATAACAAGTTGTGGCTGATATTGAAGAGAATGGGAATCCCAGAGAACTTAATTGTGCTCATGTGAAACCTATACGTGGACCAGGAGGTCATTGTGTGAACAGAGCAAGGGAACACAGCACGGTTTAAAATTAAGATAGTGCATCAGGGCTGCGTTCTCTCTCCACACCTATTTAATCTGTATGCTGAGTAAATGATTCAAGATGCTGAATTCTATGAAGAGGAATGTGGCATTAGGATCAGAGGGAGAAGCATCAATAACCTATGTTATACAGATGACACAACCTTGCTTACTAAAAGTAAGGAGGATCTGAGGCAAGCAGGAGTGGCATTCACTTTCTATATAACATGATGCTTCCAGAAACTCTATTAACTTTGATAAATGTTCCAGAGCATCAAGGAATACAGCCTTCAATTTGGATTACATCTCAATGTCAGGAAAACAAACATTCATATCACTGGACCGATATGCAAATCATGGTAGATGGAGAAGAGGTTGAAACTGGCAACAGCATCATCTTACTCAGATCCACAGTTAACACCCTTGAGACCAGCAGTCAGGAACTTAAGAGATGTGTAGTAGTGGGAAAGTCTACAGTTAGGGACCGCTCCAAATTATGGAGGAATAATGGCATCAGTTTGAGGATTAAGGTGTGTCTGATTCAGGCCAGGGACTTTCTTGTTACACATATGAGAGCTAGACAATGAATAAGAATGACGGAAAAAGAATTGATGCCTTTGAGCTGTGGTTTTTGAAAAGAGCACTGAACATCCCACGGTCTGTCAAAAGAACAAATAAATATGCCTTAGAGAGGATGCAGCCAGAGTGTTCTTTGGAGGCAAGGATGATGAGGCTTTGCCTCACACACTTAGGGTATGATGCTAGCAGGGGCTATTCCTTGGAGAGGGACATGATGCTTGGAAAGGTGGAGGGTCAGCAAAAAAAGCAGAAGACTTTCAACCAGGTGGATTGACATGATGACTGTTGCAATGAGTCTACAGTGTCAGGAAGTGTGAAGATGGCACAGGATAGGATAGGGTTCAGATTCACTGTGCATAGGGTCACTATGAGTCATACTCAACTCGACAGTGCCTAACAACAGCAACATCTATGCATCTAGCTACATACCTACCTACCTACTCATATACCTATCCATCTAGCCACCTATTCATCTATCTATGCATAAATTCAGAAGATTGGCATTGGTGAATCTAGTCAGGTCAGAGTTTCCACCTGTCCGATAGGTGATTGAAGTCTGTTATGTGAGTCAGATGATGAGTAGCACTTTTTCTGGATTAGGCTCATTCTTAGAAGAGTTTCAGCTGGTCTCAAAGGAACCTAGGCTAGTCTGCCTTACAAGAAATAATGTCTTTGACAATCCACGGAATGTGTACAAGCTTGGTACCTAGTTAGAGTTAACGAGCATAAAGAGACTGCTATGGTCTATTATACATGTCCAAATATGGACAAAAGTGGCCATCCTTGGGTCTCAAGGGTGCCCAATATGAGAGAAGGATTTCAATCAGAAGAGATGTTTCCACTAGTCTGAGTTCTGATTGTAAGCCAGTCCGCAGGCTCTGAGAGAGATGCTCTGATAACTTCCAGTTCCAAGTACAGATGATGGTGTGTGGCCTTTGGTGGAACTGGGCTTGATACAGGTGCTGGGAGTAAGAGAAGATGACCAAATACACACACACTTACACACAGCCAGCCACCTGGGGTGTAGTGGTAGGGTGGAGAGAAGGGTGGGAATAGGACACAAAAGAGAGATTGGATCTTTTCAGCTGTGTGGATACCCTGCCACTCACACCACCATCCTGGGTTTCCCCATCACCCAGGCAGCTGTTTAAGATGGCTGAGTTGTACTGTTTATGATTCTGTATTCTGTTGCTCACCTTATTTAATGTTTTAATTCTGTTTCATTTTTCAGTCAGTATTTAAAATATTTCTTTAAAGTGCACAGAAATAACAAAGATGAAGTAAGTTATATAGTGGTGAAGATTATTTAAAAATTACTGGAATAGCATATTAACAGGGAACCACTAGAAATTCAAGCTTGATTAAGAAGAGGTTGTGATATATGGGATGTCATTGCTGATGTGAGATGAATCTTGTCAGAAAGCAAAGCAAAGAATACCGGAAAGATGACTATGCAAAGACATTTGATTGTGTGGATCATAACAAATCATGAATAACATTGGCAAAAATCAGAATCCCAGAACACTTACTTATGTTCATGTGAAATCTATATATAAAGAAGCAGTTTTACAACTACATCAGGGGCTTAAAAGTGTGTGCCATAACTATTCAATCTATCGTTGTTGTTTTGTGCCGTCGAGTCGCTTGTGACTCATAGTGACCCTATGTAAAAGAGCCCTAAACGTTGCTTTATCCTGTGCCAACCTCGCTGTCTCTGACACACTCATTCACACCACCCCAATCACAGAATTGATCCATCTCATTGAGGGTCTTCCTCTCCTGCATCGTCCCTCAACTCTCCCAAACATGATGTCTCTCTCCAAGGACCAGTCCCTTCTTGCAACATGCCCAAAGTATGACAGACGAAGCTTAAGAATCCTTGACTCCAAGGAACAGTCTGGCTTCACCCTCTCCAGGACAAACCTGTTTATTCTTCTAGCAGCCCATGGTATATTCAACACTGTCCTTCAGCGCCACAGCTCAAAGGCATAAATTCTCTTTCTATCATCCCTAGTCACTGTCCAACTCTCTGATGCATAGCACATATTTGCAAGGACTATCACCTGGATCAGGCACACCTTAGTCTCCAGCCTGATGTTGTTGCTCTTCAGTACTCTTGAGAGGTCCCTGACAGCTGACTTTCCCAAAGCAATTCATCTCTTGACTTCCTGGCTGCTGGTACCAAGAGTGTTGACTATGGAGCTGAGTAAACTAAAACTGTTAACTATCTCAATCTCTTTTATAAGCTGAGAAAATATTTTGAGAGACTGGATTATATTAAAAACAATATGGCATCAGGATTGGAGGAAAACTCATCAACAACTTGAATTATACAGATGACACAACCTTGCTGCTAGAAAGCAAAGAAAACTTGACTAAAGACAATAGTCTTCAATATGGACTGCATCTCAATGTCAAGAAAACAAAACCATCACATTCCATTGTTGTTATTGTTGATTGCCTTCAAGTCTAGCACAACTCATAGTGACACTATGAACAAAAGGCCTGAAACCCCTCGGCACCTGTTGACATTTATCAAAATAAATAGATTTTCTGGAGGCATATTGTTTAGGAAGTGGTTTAGGTAACACAGTAAATGGAGAAAATATTGAACTTGTAAACAATTTCATTTTCTTTGAATCCTCAATCAGTACTCATGGTACCAGCAGTCAAGAAATAAAAAGACATGTTACATTGGTAAAACCTGCTATCATTAATCTCTCCAACATGCTAAGAATGAGAACAATAGTCAGTTTAAAGACTAAGGTTTGCCTAATCCAGACCGTAGTATTTTCAGTTGCTTCCTATGCATCTAAAAGTTGGACAATGTATAATGATAATGGAAGAAGAATCGATGCCTTTGAATTGTGCTGTTGGTAAACATTACTGAATATTCTCAGACAGGAATGCTTCAAGTTATGGCATTAGGGAGCCTCTGAATATAAAAGACTGAAAGTCAAGTCCATTGCTGTCGAGTGGATTCTAACTTACGGTTCTGTATAAGAAAGAGAAGAATTGTCCCATATATTTTCCAAGGCTCTGAATATTTGAGAGCAATTTGTTTTCTTTCCCTACAGAGGCTAATTAACACCCTTGGTTCGAGCAGTCAGGAAATAAGAAGACACATTGCACTGGGAAAATCTTAAGTTAGGAACCTTTCCTAATTATTGTGGAGTAGTGATGTCAGTTTGAGGACTAAGGTGTGTGTGATTCAGGCCATAGTCTTTCTGATTACTAGCTATGCATCTAAGACCTGGACAATGAATAAGGATGTCAGAAAAGAATTGACACCTTTGAGCAGAGGTGTAGGATAGGAGCACTGAACATCCCATGAAAGCCAAGAAAACAAGTAGATATGTCTTAGAGAGGGTGCATTCAGAGTGCCCTTTGGAGGCAAGAATGATGATGCTTTGCTTTGCATACTTTGGACATATTGCAAGGAGGTTCTATTCCTTGGAGGAGGACATGATGTTGGGAAGGGTGGAGGGCTGGCAAAGAAGGGTAAGACTCTCAACCAGGTGGATTGACACGGTGACTGATGCAATAGGACCTTGTGTGTCAGGAAGTGTGAGGATGGCACAGGACAGGACTAGGTTCAGATGTTTTGTTCATAGGGTCCTTATGAGTCATATTCAACTTGATGACACCTAACAACAACAACAACAGAGGCTAATGGGTTTAAACTTTGAGGTTTTGCTTATGAAACAAAAGCCAAACATTTAACCATGGCACCACGTCAAATATCTCAATAAAAAGAACCTGAAAAAATTGGGGACTATCCCTAAGATATATTGTGTTTATAAAATTAGAGAAACATTAAACAGAAAAACAAAACTAAAAAGAGATCCATGAAAGATCAACCAAGTTGATAAGGGAGTTGGCTACACTGTCTTATTTTTCAACCATATGCCAGGTTTGGATGCAACTGCAGTTAAAAAGGGATTGAAAAAATAGTAAGAAAAAAAGTAAAGGCATATTACATTGGGAAAATATGCTTTCAAGGAATTTTCCAAAGTGCTGAAGAGCAATGATGTCAGCTTAAGTACTAAGATGTGCCTGATCCAAGCCAATATCTTTTCAATTAGTTGTTGTGTATCAGAAAGTTGGACAAGGAACAAAGATAATAGAAGCAGCATTTTTTAAAAAGGAGAGTTTCATTTTCTGTCGACCAAAACATAGTCTCATGACAGCAACTCAATTAAAAATTGGGATGTAGCCCACTCAGCCCCCGGCTCACTGAGCCAAACCAGGGATTAGTACAAGAGCTGGCTAAAATCCAAACCAAGAATCAAAGATGGAACGTTCAGGAGGTCTTCTTGGAACTCAACAGTGGTCAGCATATTCCCATCTTTAAATTCAGCAGGACAAGCAATGATGACACAGAGGAGGGAGGTGGTCAGAAAGGCCCCATTTTCCTCCAGACTAGTCTGCCTTTCTCTCCAGCATGAGTCCTGCTGGGGTGACTTCACTACACAGAATAAGCCTCATACATGTGGTGTGTGATGATGCTACTGGAACTTTCACTTGACCATAAGGAACACTATTTATTATACAATCATAAAGAACCTTTACTTTTTTATAACTTTACAAGATAATTTATTTTAAATTGCTTTGGATAAAAACAAAGCATGTGACAGAAATGAGGACATTTAATAATAATAAAAGATTGTTGATTTTTAAAAAAGTGTGATATAAATCTATCACTAACATCATATCCATCTTCTCAAATATATATTCAATTCTCACCATTTATTGAACCTTTATCATGTTATTGTTGTTGTTGTTGTTGTTTGATGCCGTCGAGTTGTAGATGACTCATAGCGATCCTATGAACAAATGGCCTGAGCATTGTTTGTACAAAGTGTTTCTGGAGGCAAGCCATTTCGGAAGAGGATGCTGCTCCTGCCTCCAGACTTGTTTTAGTCGGGAAGCTCTAGCCAACACTGTCCACCATGGGTACCCATTACCACGATTGGCACATCACTGTCATAGTCTTCAGCATCACAGCAACCATGAGTTACCTCTGTACAGCAACACACAGACCAGTGCTATACCACCTAGAAGAATGTTTGACAGGAAAACAGTTTGAACCCGGCCGAGGGCCCCAGATGAAAATAATGCACCATCGGCTTGGTAGCATAGCTTCCTTTCCACTAGGCCAACCTAGCTCTCTTTGTCATCGTCATTGTTATTGTTGTTTGTCATGTAAACTTCAGAAAAATTCCATAATATAATTTCAATGACCTTTCCCATTTGTTGGATGAGAAAATGTTAATATAGAGAAGTCAAATAATTTATTCGAGGTCACACTGTTTATATGTGCCAGTACTAAAACTCACACTATGCAGCCTGAATTTTAGATTAAGGAAACAAAAAGAAGTCTTTGATGTGGAAACTTTGTGGTGTGTTTGTTTGTTTGTTTGTTGTGGGGTTTTTCTTTAGTCTTAAGAAAATATAAGATACCGTTAAGCTCTTTCTGACTCCTCTTGGCCCCACGTGTGTCAGAGTAGATGTGCTCCAGACAGGTTTTAAGGTCTAATTTTTCAAAGTGGTTCACCAGGGCTGTGTAGAAACTTTCCTTTAATAGACTTAAACTTTCATTTTTTTGTGGTAACAGACAATTGCATTAATTGTTGATGCAACTGAGAAACTTAACCAAGATTAATATTAACATTCTTGAGCAACAGAATGAAGACAAATAATTTATTTCTAACTTGGAGTTTTAAAAGGAGATGTTTTTAAAAAGATGTTGAGATGGTCCTTAGAATGAAATAAAGAGCTAGAAATCTAATCTTCCAACACAATTGGCTCCCGGATAGAACCAGGTCACTCAAGAGCAGGAACATGGGGACATTTTTCTCAGAGGCCAGCCCTTAATGCAGCTTAATTCAAAGGAATCTAAGTCCCACAGTTTTTTCTATTTCAAATCTCCAAATCCAGGAGGAAGGATCAGGTTGAAATGACCCATCCGCCTCTTTGAGAGAGAGAGAGATCTTTGTGGGTTGTGGAGTCACCCCAATTAGTTCAACAGCATGATAGTAAAATACAGGGTGAACCTGGGGTCTGTCCACAGTGGCTGTGCTTACTTTTGTTGGTGGTGGGTATTGTTGGCCTGCTGTGTGTTTTGCTGAATATAGTCTCAGTAATAACAGCAAAATAAATGGGGGAAAAAAATAACAAGACAATGAGTCAGGACAATGATGAAGATAAATTAAACAAACAAGTGTTGCCCAGGCACTTCCAACTCGAGATGACCCTCCTTCCATAGGATGAAGTTTTTTTAAATTAGAAGTCATCTAGTAGATTCTAATTCACAGTGACTCCACGTCCAGCAGGATTAAATACTCCCGGATCCTGTGCCATCTGCACAGGCACTACGAGAGCCCATTGTTGCAGGCTGTGTTCAATGCAGTGGAGGTGTTGTTGAATCTCTAACAGATACAGAGGACACACAAAGAACCCTATTCAATCCTCCCAATAAACAAAATGATGCTGTGGTTTAGCAGCTGCATAGTGTTTTCTTGGTTGTAATATCTGTGGAAGAAAGATTTTTAAAGCAGCCTGGAGGGCAATTAACATACCAGGGAGTCTTTGGGGTCTCCAACTAGCCACACTGAACTTGACTCCACCAAAAGGCAGACCCATTAGGAGCAGGACTAAGTCCACAGCATACCTACCTCCATTGTTTCAAATGAAAGGGATGAATTTGCATATAAACGGTTCCTTCTTTTGCTGTGCTGTTGAATAGGTTCTGATTCTTAGTGCTGTTAAGTCCAAGAGAATGAAATTCCATCCCCTCCAAAGCTCATCCTCAGAATATCTGCTCCACTTAAGCCTATGAATCTCTCTGTTCTACCTTAAATTTAAGATTGACAGTGATTGTGTCAGTTCTCTCTTTGAAGGTTTTCCTCTCTTTCGTTGACACTCTACTTTTCCAAGTATGATGGCCTCCTTCAAGGAATAATCCCTTCTGATAACTTGACTAATATTTGTGAGAAGAAGCTTCACCATGCTTGCTTCTAAAGAATATTCCAGCTTTATTCTTTCCAGGACAGATTAACTTGTTCTTTTGGCAATCCATAGAATATTCAATATTCTTCGCCAGCACCACAATTAAAAGGCATCAATTCCCTTTTGGTTTTCCTCATACATTGTCCAACTTTTTCATGAACATGCTAATCAAGTGAAAATAACAGCCTTCCCAAGTTACAGAGAACAGGAGCCAAGCTTGTTGCGTTTCTGAGCTTCCTCTTCCCTGTACGCCCTTAGTCAGACATCCTCAGAGGGAACTTGTGTGCTTCAAGGACCTTAAGGCTGTGGTAAGGAGACAAAGCCCAAGGGAGTGAGGGAGGGAGATGAAGAGGCTTTTCCTTGCAGGGGCCAACCATATCAAGCCTGCTTTTTGGCTCATTTTGGAGAAAACACTAATTCTATTTGCAAAATAGTAGTGGAGGTGCCAGTCTTCTGTGGCACCACTGGGTGGGTTCAAACTGCCAACCTTCTGATGTAGTTAAGTGCAAACCTTTTTTTTTCCTACCTAGGGACCTTCTAGGGGGTAAATAGTTATTTAATCATGGAAGCCAACTGACCTTCTGAAAAGCCCTCTATGAGTCCCTCTCTACACTTTTTAATTTGTTTTTCATTGTCTGATCTTGGCCTAGTTCTCTTAGATTCCTGGAGCAGGGAAATAAGAGGAGAATCAGGATAATGTGTGTGGTTTAGCCAGATTGTAAACCCGCGCTGTGGAGTTTGAATGTACTTTATGCCCTTGCTCCCTTTGATGGATGTGAGCCTGCAGGCAAGACACGAATGTTACATTCCAACTCTCTGTCTCACAGGTGTCTTGGAAGGTAGAGAATATTGCAGAATAGTCATCAATCACAAATTTACAAGTTTGATGGTGAGGAATATTATCTAATTGGGAATCATAGAGAATGGCAAAACTTAATGTAGATAAGTTATGAAGGGACTAATTTATCCAACTTATTTTTTTCTACTATACTACACCTAGATAGTTAACAATTTTAATATTATTCTGTAGAAAACACTAGTTTTAAAAAGAAAAGTTCAAAAAGTGAGATTCAATAAGGATAGTAGTTCAAAGATTATCATTTGGGGTCAAATGCATTACAAGTTTGAGACAGTAAGCATTCAATTCTATTTCATTCACTTTGCTACCAGAAAGAAATTGGAATCTTTGTCTATCAAGAATGCAAAACACAAAATAGACTTCAGCTAGAATTTGACAATAGAGGCAAATATTTGCATAAACAAAATAGTTCCCAGAATTAAATTTGTAAAAGCAAACAAGAGGCATATTTCCTTATTGCAACAATTTCCTTATTTCAACATTGCTCCAACTCCATACAAATGATCCCTAATTTTATGTGTAGAGGAAATTGACTGCCTTTATAGCGTATTATCTGAATTCATTCAACAAATAACCAATTATTTCTAGTACCAATTAGGTATCATACACATTTCCTGGTGCTGGAGATTTAAAGCTTAAACATATGAAAACTGTCTGCCACCACGTTGCTCATTAATCCAATTGTGATGATAGAAAAGCAGTGATGACTCATCAGCATCTATTCTAGTGTGATCAAGTTATACACATTTTGCTGATCATTGAGTTCAAGTTATCAGGCATGCCCCAAAGGAGTTAGGTCAGTACCAGCTGAGTTTTTTGGGGAGAAAAATGAGAAGGATTTATCAGATGAGTATTCATGGGTAAGCAGTAGCAGTTAAGAACAGAGCAACCCATTTTAAGTATAAGATCATATAACATCATTTGTTATTATTGTGTACTGTCGAGTAGGAATTGACCCATAGCTGACCCTCTGGAGGGTTTTCAGAGGAAGTTAATTGCGCAGAAGGAGATTGCCCATCCTTCAGCAGTGGAGCATCTGGCAGCCTCAAACCACCAGCCTTCAGAATTGCAGTGCAGCTTCTTGCCACTAAGCCACCAGCGCTTATTATATCATTAATCAAATCCCCAAAACTCATTTACATTGAAAGTCAGAAAATGAAAAGAACAGTTAATCTCTCTGGTGCCTGGGGAAACCTGATTCTTAGCTTGCACTAACCTCAAATCAACAAGAAACTGGTCTGTTTTCTGTTAGTTCTTGTCAGTATCAGTCTGGTTTATCGCCTTCCAGCTCTGTGAAATTTACTCCTAGAAGCTCAAGATGCTGTTCAAGTTCTAGACATTTTAATTACAGGCACTCACAGATCTATAAGACTTCTAAGATACATATGGGGCAGCTTTAAAATGTCGTAAAATTTTTAGAATCTTCAAGAAAGGCAGTAAAAGAAATTGAATTTTCCAGTACCCTAGAAACATTCATGCTTCACAAGTACCCTCTTACAGCCCAAAGTTATACATCATGACATTCAGATTTCGCTACACCCACATGGCCCTGAGTACACATTGAATTTACAAGCATCAAAGGAAAGCAAATTTAGCTACATTAGAATGTGGTTTCTTTGTTTCTGATATTCATCCTCACACAAAAAAGAATCATGGGTAGAACACCTTGTCTTAAAAAACAGCTGTCAAGAAATTTCTGATTAGAAATTACCCCAGATTGATAGAATTATATTAGACATGAATATAAATTGAAGATACTATCAATTCATTTGAGAGAGTTGAACATTTAGGGAGGCAATTCTACCAATGGAAGCAAAGATGGAAAACTGTCAAATAACTGTGAGTTGCTAGTAATTCTGTCTGGCCTGATGATACTGAATTGGGAACAGATGTCTGCCCACACAGTGGAAACGGAATTATTAGCAAATCTTTCTTTAAATGAAACATGAGGGGGGAATAAAAAAAACCCAACTCTTTAGTAAATTCCCAGTCCAAAGAGAAAGAAATATTAAATAAGCTGAAAAATATTCCATGGTCTTCAAATTTCCACGATAGAAAATGACTTAGAGATATTTTTCCTGAATAGGTTTCAAAATTAGTTTCTATTTCATTTTTTGTGAACTTTTTTTTTAACAATGACCCAAAAACGGTTCATGTAAAGATTAGGTATTGCAAAAAGGGCTTAGAGTGTATCATTTTAGTCAGTTTTTCTCACTGCTGTCTTGAGAAACCAACTCAGATGACCCTCCAGTGGATTTTCTAGGCTGTCAGGTGAGTGGGTGGATTGTTTCTCTTTCTCCCATGAATCCAGCAGCGAATTCGAACCACTAAAGAAATGACCTGCATTTTGCTTACCAACACAACCCCCAATGGGCTGGGCTACCAGAGCTCCCTACTCAGGTTTTAGTTCTGCTCTTTTAGTCTTGTGTCAGGTTTTAGGATACTTCAGCAACATTTAAACAGATCCATGGAATAGAAGGAATTAGTTTATGGTTCACAAACAGGTGAGATAATCTTTATTTAGGAAAATAAAATTAATCTTTTTATATGATTAGCTTTTATTTTAAGCTTCTGTTATTAAAGTGGGCTATTCCCCCCCACACACACACACACACGCACACACACTCTTTGCTATGGTGATCACTTTATTTTGGTGACAAAGTTATATTTAAAATATCTTTAGTGTGGGTGAACTATTTTCTTGGATGCTAGCAGAGAAAGATAAAACATAAAGTCAACATCTATCATTGTTCCATAGCATTCTACACTATATTTTTCTCTTTGTTAGTTCTCAGAAATATTTCTTATTTTTATTGACAAAATAGGACCCTATAGAAAGGGGTACAGGAAATTTAGTAGTAACCACCAGGAGGCAGCAGAGGCTGTAGGATCCCAAGACCCATAGGTCCTCTACTGGGTTAGAAGGGTCAAGTATTGCACTGACCCCCAGTTGTCCTGCAATGTTGTTTGCAGCTAAGTAGGATGCACCTTGTAATGCCCCCAGAGAATTCACATTTCACTCCCCAAAATATTCTGAAACCCGTACTAGTATTGAATCTCATTAAATCGGTGTTCAAAAGAAATGGATGCATCCATGCAAGAATTGAAATCAGATTTCCAGGCTCAGCATGTGGTTCTTGCACACAGATTGGATCCTGGCTGAACAAGGAATTTTGATGTCTGTAGTCCCTACCACAATTCACATGTGTCCGCAAGAATCAAGTTTTTCCAAGTTCTCTCTTAGTTTTTCTTAGGAGCATTTTGTACACCAAGACCACAATTTTGTGGTCTGGATAAAAGATATTCCATAATTGTATGGTTAAAATTTTGCTTTAGAGATGAGGGTTCAATTCTACTTAAAATTACAATTCCTTACAAATGAGGAGCCATGAGGATTAGCTTAGAACACTCAAAAGGACAATGACACAGCTATGACTTACTTGGATTTTTAGGATGAAAAAATAAAGACCAGTTGCAAGGAGGCAATGTATAATGAATAAATCAAAGAGATTATTACACTTCAACTTGAACTTTAATTCATAAGCCACACTTTGTTTTTTACATGCTTTGTTGACATGCAAAACAGAGTAGCAAGAACATTTTGGGTACAAAATAAAGCTGTGTCACACAAATACTGGTGTCTTCTAAGCAATTCTAAAGGGAAAAAAACAGTCCTAATGGAAATGTTAAATGATATTAAACATGAAAATATTAGTTCTGGTAATGAAATAGTATATTAATTAAGTTTTAGAGGACATGGATTGGGGGACTATAATTTTAAAAATTGTATATATAGAGAGAAACTTGACTCTGGAAACTATTTCCTAAAAAGAATTAATATTTAAAATATAAAATGTTCCCGAGAGAATCCAATTAACATAATCCAAACAGTGAGAAATCTTTTCTTAAAAAAAGGTCTTCTTTTTAAAATGTTCTATGTGTATGTTGTGTATTACGTATATTTTATGTATATAATATAGATATTTTTATTTTATAAAAATAATATGCATTCAAATGATAGTTTTTAAAGTATAATTCTCTGACACCTATTATGCTTATTATGTCATGCAACAATTACCACTAACATATGATCCTTTTGTTTAGTTTTATTTTGCAGTTACAAAAATTATTAGAATAAGGTCTGGGGGAATTTAAAGAGTAAGAGAGATCTAAAAAAATTATATTGGATAATTGTGTATCAATTCTATGCAATATAAAACTCAGTTTAACAAAGTAACACAACAATTATTAGAGAAAGATATATAAATACTGAAAGGATATTTGAAAATATTAAGAAATTGCCCATTTTGCTCAGCATGTGGTGTTATTCAGTTCAGGCAAAGAATCCCAATTATTTGGAGGTATATACAGAAAAATTTAGATAAAATAAATTCATGGGTTTGTTGCAGATATTTTATCTTAGGAAGAGAAATCAATGGAAATTTTATAAAACAGCAGGGTGCTTGATTTCTTAATCTTTATCTAATTTAGAATATTTTAAGAAATTGACTTCAGGAACAAATGTGCTTTTAGATTGAAGGCATTTTTAAGTAACACATTCAGAGAAAAGTAATTCTTACTGCAAGTCAAAGTTAAAAAGTAAAGTCTTTGCTGTGTAAGACCTGACTCAGAGCTGACCCCCTTCGCCAAGCAGGCTGCAGAGGCTCTCAACTGCGTGAGTGGGAGAAATTGTCCATCTTTCTCCCAAGGAGCAGCTGGTGGGTTCAATCCACCAGAGATATGTGACTCTTTGACTAGCAACCAAGCTTCCTAAGTACCATTTTACTAGCACTCCATGCATGCAGACTAAATAAATTCCATATGAAATTTATGGAACATATCAATTTTAGATCTTCCAACTTGGATTCAAGACAAGGCATTACCAGACAGGTCCTTCCCCCTCTCCCCATGTAAATCTAAATCCCATCACTTAGGATGATGCTGTCCGCATTGCTTCAAGTCATAGCAACCTTATGAATAACAGTTAAAAAAATACATGCTATACTATGCCATCCTCATAATGTCTGCCGTACCCATATCTATTCTTGGACTCACTATATGAATGTAGATCTTGAGTATCATCTTCTCTTTATTTGACCCTCTAACTTTCCCTGTATGTCTTTTTCCAAGGACCGGTACCTCTTGATTACATTCCCAAAGTATGTGGGGTGAAGTGTCACTACTATGGCCTTTAAGAAGAATCCTGATTTGCATCTCTCTTAGAGCTTCATGTGTTTGCTATCTGAATGTCTTCTTTGGTGAAGTATCTGTTCATATCCTGTGCCCATTTTTCAGTTGATTGTTTACCTTTATCTTGCTGTGGTACTCAAGAATTTTATAAATTCTAGATATAAGTCCTTTTTCCCCCAGTCTGTGGCTTCTCCTTTTACCCTGTTGGAGAAGTTTTGGATGTGCTTAAGGATTTGATTCTTAGAAGGTCCCATTCATCTATTTTATCCTCTCCTGGTTGTAGGTTTTTCAGAATACTTGGAAGACTGTTTATGTTGTGGGTTAGGGCATCTAGATATCTTCCAAGCTTGTATCTCATGAAGGTTATAATCCTTGGTTTTAGTCCTAGGTCCATGATCCATTTTTGAGTTGGTTTTTGTGTATTGAGTACGGTGTGGATCTTGCTTGAATTTTCCACAGATAATTTTCCAATTTTGCCAACACTATTTGTTAAATAGGCTATAGTTTCCTCACTTAACTGATTTTATCTCCTTGTCAAAAATCAGTTGACCATAGGTAGATGGGCTGATTTCCAGGTTCTCAATTCTATTCCATTGATACGTGTCTATCATTGTACCAGTACCATGCTGTCTTGACCACCATAGCAGTGCAGTAGGATTTGAAATCAGGGAGATGCCTCATACCTTGTTTCTCTTTTTAAGGAGTGCTTTGCTTATTTAGGGCTTCTATAAGTTGTCATCTCACCCTGTAGGAATAACAAATTTAACAGAACAGCAAACAACAATTACTGATAAAGTTGTGGAGGAACTGGAACTCTTATTCACTGTTGGTGGGAGTGTGAAATTGTGCAACCACTATTGAAGGCTCTGTGGAGTTTTCTCAGAAAGTTGGAAATAGACATACCATTTGACCCAGCAATTCAACTACTGGGAATGTACTCTAAATAAACCAGAACTGCCATCCAAGAAGATACATGCACACCCAGGTATATTGCAGCTTTGTTCACAGTAGCAAAGAGCTGGAAACAACACAAATGGCCATCAACAAATGAATGGCTAGAGAAGCTTTGTTATATTCGCACAGTGAAATACTATACTGCACTGAAAAACAAGTAACTCATGGAATACTATACAAAATGGGTGACCCTGGAAGACATTATGCTGAGTGAAATATCTCAGTCACAAAAAGACAAATACTGCATAGTGCCAGTTTTTAAAGTGGGTCAACATTGGAGTTGGGGGGGAAACTAAGAGGGGATAAATAATCTATACTGCATTGAAACAGATGAGGGAGAGAACTGTTTAAGATGAATATGCAATTAAGTATCACTGTCATGACAAGAGTCCAGAATGAATGAAAGCTTCATGGTGGAGTGGACTTGGTGGGGAGGATTTATTTATTTATTTGTTTTTACTTTTCAAAGAGAAAAGCGAACTAGGGGGAGGGGTGAGTAGGGAGGAAAGTGCAACAATGAATGAGTGGAAATCCAAAGTCTCTGTAAACCTTCATTAAGACTTTTTCTTTTGCTTTTCAAAGAGAGGAGCGAACTGGGGTGGAGGTACAGAAGGGGAGGGCTGGGCAGGGAGAAAATTGCAACAATGAATGAATGGAAATTCAAAATCTCTGTAAATGTTCATTAAAATTATTAAAATTAAAAATTAAAAATAAAAATTAAAAAAAAGAAGCACCCTGGTTACACTTCCTTCAACACAGATATATGCTTGTTCTTTTGGTGGTCTATGGTCCATTTGGTGCTGTTGTTGTCATGTGCCCTTAAGTATTAATAACAGCAACCATATGAACAACACATCTGTACTCTCTCCTATCCTGTGCCATCCTATGTAGTCAGGGTGTAAATCCATCTCATAGAATGTCTTCCTGTCCTTCTCTGACCTTTCACCTTTCTCAGAATGATGTCCCTTTCTAAGGAATAGGCTCTCCTAACAACATGACTTAAGTGTGTGAGATGAAGCTTTGCCCTCCTTGCCTCCAACAAGCACTCTGGCTGCATCTTCTCCAAGACATTTAGTCGTTCTTTTGTCAATCTGTAAGATGTTTAGCACTTACCTCCAACACTTCAACTCAAAGGCATCGATTCCTCTTCTGTCTTCTTTATATACTGCCCAGCTCACAGATGCATGCTGTTGTTATTGTCGTCATTGATTGCCTTTGAGTCGAACATGACTCATAGGGACCCTATGACAGTTACCAAAGTTCATAGAGTTTCTGGAAGCATGTTATTTAGGAAGTGGATGCCACAACAAGAGATTGAAAAGACCATGGTAAGAATCAGGGGCACCTTATTCTTTAAACTGACACCATTGCTTCACAGTACTTTGGAGAGGTCCTTGACAACAGACTTTCTCAATGCAACACATATTTTGATATCTTGGTTACTGGTGTCAAGGATGTTGATTGTGGACCCCAGTGAGACAAAATTGTTGACAAGTCCAAACTTTCCTCCATCATGACTTTTTTTTTTAGCCAGGGTGGTGATGAGGACTTTTGTCTTCTTAATGCTTAGATGTAACACATATTGAAGTATTTGATCTTCTACAGCAAATATTTCAAGCCAGTACCTAAGTTCACTTGTATAATACAAGTCTCAGAAGACAAAAGGAAATCAATATGCCTGGCCAGACAGAAAAACTGGGTGGAAGGGTTGAAATAAGAAATTAACTGGAAACAGAACTCCACAGGGGTCCTAAGATTTGGGGAGGTCAGTAAGAGATACTTCAGTAAGTGGATCCTAGATCCATTCATTTAGTGAATAATTTCATAAACATCATCAATTCAGCCAGTGACTGGGGTAATGGGAGTGTCAGAGACAATAAGGTTGTCACAGGATAGAGAAGGGTTTAGGGCTCTTGTACATAGGGTCACTAGGAGTCGCAACTCAACGGCACATAACAACAAATATAGAATATTTTTCTCTGCACTGCACAGTCTTTCTTCTAAGCACTCTGGGTGTAGTGGAGAGGAACAAATACAATTGTTACATACAATTAGTTTTTAACCATTAGTTTTTGAAGGAATGATGGCTTATTCTGAAGGTTTATCCTAGGTAGGAAGGAAGCAACTCTTCTCAACTCCTAGGGTGAATGTGTTGTTGTTTTTGTTGTAAAGTGCCGTCGAGTTGCAGGCAACTCATAGTGACCCTATGAACTCAAGTCCTGGACACCTCCTGTATGTATAACTTTCGTCCTCTCTCCAGGTTCATATGCTTTCCCGAGGCAAGCTATTATGGAAGTGGACGCCACTCCTGCTTCCAAAGGGTGAATCTAGTTACCCTTAAACCTATAAGTCAGTGCACTAGGGTATTCCTAAACCAAGTGAAGGCTGGGTGTTCCAGAGAATGGATGGAGATATTTTACTTTCTCTCTTTTCCTTTTATTGACCATAAAAATGACCATTTTATCATGAAAATGAACCTTGATTAGCTCAGATGGTTTCTGAATAAAATATGAGGTACAGAAGGCACAATGGAGACCCAACTATGAAGATGAGCTGCCTGTCATGTATGCTTTGAATCAATCAGGAATCTCTGTGGATTTGATAGTGAATGCAGACTGATGGTAAGTTCCGTTATCTAAGGGACAAATTCTATTTGCCTCTCATTAGATTTCTAGGGATCTAGCACCTTTCTTGTCCATATTGAGAACCTAATAACTATTTAGCCAATGACTCAAAATGTTATTTTTCTGATGTTAAAGAAAATAAAATATATGGAGATAACGATCAGTCTCCCTTTCCTGCATGCCTTCAGTCTACTCCCTGTCCTTTTTCAATCTTAATATCTGCTTCCCCACAGACTCCTGCTGATATATATTCTCAAACTCCAACTACGTTAGGTTACTTAGATTCTTTGAATCCATGATCCAAAGGAAGCACCAGATGTATACTTAGAACGTGCATTATACACCTGCAGTTAGTGTTCTGTACATAACAGTGATATTGAATTGAAAGGCCTCTCCATTAGTAATGAGTCAGAAATAAACCCAGTGACAATCCTGTCAACTGTCATTAATTCAAGAACTAATTATCTATCCTGAGAATTGTTGAGTCTTAATGCTACTTTTCCTTTCACTGACTAGACAGGTTCTTTGGGGATCAATCGGGATGAAAATGGCTCATTAGCATGTGATCATATAAAATACTGGTATCCATAATTTTATAAAAGGATATGGAAAAAGGCAATGGAGGGGTAAAATACCTTGGTGACGTTTTTCTGAAGGCTCTTATTCTATCTCTTACTGTCTCAGTGTATTCTGATTCATATTGATCCTGCTGGAAGGGATAGAACTACCCTAAAATAATTGATCGTTGTGGACGGGGTAGAATTGGCACACGGGCTTTCCAAGGCTGTTATCTTTCCAGTTGTAGACTGCCACATCTTTCTCCGTCAGAGTGGCTGGTGGGTTTGAAGTTGCTTAATTGGTATTTAAATGCTTAACCACTTAACCCTCTTTGGTGCCTTGCAATGCAAAAGCATCCCAGTGTCCCTCGGCATCATGTACTGTGGAATCAGAACCAGCCCATAGCTGACTCTCCAGTAGGTTTTTGGAAGCAATAAATTGCACGGAAGCAGAGCGTCTATCCTTCTCCCATGGAGCAGTTGGGGGATTAAGCTGCTTACCTTTGGGATTACAGCACAGCTTCTTAGCACTATGCTACCTTCTACTGTATTCCTTCCACTTTTATGGAAGGCACTGGTAATAATAGATGATAGAGTGGATGGTAGATGGTCAGGATTCATAGCTGACGTAGAAGATGACAACAGTGTAAAATCAATCCGTAGCTCTCTTAACTGGTATCCTATGCATGCACCAAGTGCACTGTGTAGATGATAGTCCATCAGATTATGGTATGGTCTTATGGTATGATCTTCAGCATCAGTTTTTATCCTGCTGGGTTTACTTCAGAGATGCTTGACATTCAGTAGGTCATTTGATCCAGTTGTAAGCTTCTTTACCGATAAAGAGGATAATGATGCCAAACTTGGGTAGATGTGAGAATTCAATTGGGAGTATTGGAATTTTAAAATACTGTAGGGCCTGAGGACCATAGGCCCTTGGGCCAAATCTTAATTGGTTTTGGATGAACACTCTTTTGAGTGGTACAGCAGAGGTCTGTCTATTTGCTCTACTGAAATAACAGATTTGCTGTGATTATGGTGAATTGGGCCACAGGTGTGTCAAACACCATAATTGACTACTCATCATGGGCAGTATTTGTTGGAGCTCCCAGATTGATTCAGGTTTGGAAGCAGGACTGGCATCCACTTCCTAAATGAAAGCCTATGGAAAGTCTAAAAACTTGGAGAAATGATGATGGTTATAGAAAGGCTTCATGCCTTTGTTCATCTTCTATTTATATATGTATCCTTCCCTCATGTGTACTCAGTCTATATGGTGGGCAAATTATGAAACAAGTTAGACTCTATGAAGAAACATGCAGCATCAGAACAGGAGGAGACTGAAGAAGCAGCGGAATGCTCCCAGATGGGTGTTTTTGGGTGGTGAGAGCCAATGAGAATGCGTGATTATGGAGGAATTTGGAATGATGGAGCTCATGGAGTTTGAATCAGTTCTTAAATTCAGTAGGATCCAAGGGCCGTAGGTCTGTTTTTAATTGTTTTTGGTCAAACATTCTTCTAGGTCGTATAGCCCTGGTCTGTTCACTTGCTGTACAGAGGTAACTTGTGGTTTTCGTGAAGCTGAGCTTTGTGACACTGATGTATCAAATGCAATAATCGTTACCCATGGGATAGTGTTTGGTGGAGCTCCCCAATTAAAATAAGCTTGGAAGAAAGAGTGGCATCCACTTCCAAAATAGTTTGCCTCCAGAAACCCTATGAACCTGGAGAAACGATGAAAGTTACACAAATGTTCAATTCTTTTGTTCATAGGGTCACTACGAGTTGCCTATGACTCAATGGCACTTAACAACAAAAACAACAAGCATTTAAAAGGCTTACTGGAGTGTCTAGCCATAACTTGCATTCAATGAATGCTAGGTAATATTATTTTTCCTTTAAGTAAATATAGCTAAATGTTTCATTGTAATAGAATGACTATGATTATATTTACTCTTCCATTTTTTCATATTTTTCTTAGTTAAAAGTTGAGTTTGCTGTCATGAAAACTTTGTATCCTGCAGAGTAACACATTTATTATGAAGAAGATAGAGAAAAATCTAAAATTTATACTCCCGCTCTTCTTGATCATCAACCTGAAAGCCCTTCCCTCAAGAAGAAGTAATTCCATGGGTGCTTAAACTATCTGGTTAAAGGGATCATGGTTATTGATTCTACCATGGTTATTGATTCTACCAAAGGCACTGAAGGTGAGTGGCAAAAGGTCTCAGGTAACAGTTCATGACAATTCTGATGGTGGGTCCAGTCTCCCACAGTGCCTCGCTCTCTCCATCACTCTATCCCTGTGTCAGCATCAAAGGAAGAAAAGAACAACATTCTGAACTATAGGCATGGTTGTTTTTTTGTTGTTGTTGTTGTTGTTATCAACTGAATCACTCTCTCCTTTTCCCTTCTTCTTTCCCAAGCCAGTATTGTCATTGAATTGATTGTAACTTAGGGCAACACAATCCCAAATTGCCATGACTGAGCAAAACTGTATGTCACAGGATTTTCCACAGCTTATCTTCTGTAGATTTCCATAAAATTGAAGACTCCCTCTCTTTATACTTCCATTTCAAAAGCTCTGTTAGTTAAGTGATGCTTAAGCTTTGTCCCTATTTATTAGCAGATGGCTCTGTTTCATGAAAGACAAGAGGCACCTCTGAGTTGAAAAACTTCCAACCATTAGGTGGAAAACAAGTTAACCCTTTATACTACTCAGGTACTCACCTCTCTCTCCCTTCTTCCTTTCTCCTTCTCTCCTTTCCCCTACTTCTCTGTCTCCCTCTTTCTCTCCCCTCTGCAGACACCCACATACACATTCAATTAAAAGCTGAAAACTGCTCCTACATAACGGTAAACGCTCAACAGCCTTGTTCAAGCACATCACTTAGCAAAGAGCTAATTACACTATGAAGTAGACAAATTACCCAAGGTTGACTCATAAATTCTCTACAAAGAAAAAATACGGACATATTATTGAGAAATATTTTAACTTGAAATCAATGCTAAAACCGACTGGGTTTATCACAGCAGCAGAGAACACTAGCCAATTTCCATTCCATAGGGAATGACATGAAATAGAATCAATGTTGCTTCCCAAAGAACTTATCTTTTTTTTTTTTTTTACCTCAGCTGATGTGTTGAGTTTCTGCTCCCCAAAAGGGCCTTGACTAGAACTAAATTAATATCATTTTTGGTACAGATGAAGTGTCTACTTAACTGAAAATTCATAGACATTAATTAATACAACTTGAAGTGTAATTTCACAAATGTGTTGGCATTTTTTTATGTACTCTTGTCTTTCATGAAACAGCCATCTGCTAATAGATAGGAACAAAACATAAGCATTACTTAACTAACACAGAGCTTTTGAAATCAAAGTATGAAGAGAAGGAGCCTTTAACTTTTTTTTATTTTTTTTTTGGAATGAGACAGCATTTTGTCTTTAATGGGGACAATTACAAAAAGAGACATTTGCTAGTTAATTTAAAGGTTAGGCACATGGCTAAAGTCCAAGGGGGGAAACAACCAGCAAATTGTTACAATTAGTGTAATCGATTTTCCCAATGAATTCCTAGAATATTTAACTCCTCACTCTCTTAAATGAACCATGACTGACGCAAAGCAGGGATTCTAGATAATAAATTCAAGTTTTCTGATTTTGCCTGCTAAAAAGAAATGTTTCTAATGATAAGCTATTTTTATTTCCTTTTTTTCTTTCAAACTTTTTTCATTCACAAAGAGTGGTTTTTATTCTGCTTATCAATCTTAATTTCCATCTCAGTGACATTTTCTCGGTGACAAGAGGGAGACAGGAAGAGTTGGAAACAGAGAGTGAGTCAAAAGCATCAATGCTGTATCAATACCAGTGTCCCTGAGCTTAGTCTGCGTGACTTTTTCACAGCCATTTCTCAGTACCTCACTCAGTTCACTGTCATGGCACTTCCATGCATAAAAGCAAAATGGAAGAGCAGCACTGAAAATCACCTTTTCCATTGGCGCTTGCTTTAATTTCCAGGAAATTAAGACAAAACACTCCTTAAGAATAGAAGAACGGTAGGAGGTATCTCACTCCCTGATTTCAAATCCTACTACACTGCCATAGTGGTCAAGACAGCATGGTACTGGTACAATGACAGACACATAGATCAATGGAATAGAATTGAGAATCCAGAGATCAACCCATGTATCTATGGTCGACTGGTTTTTGACAAAGAGATGAAATCAGTGAAGTGGGGAAACGACAGCCTTTTTAACAAATGGTGTTGGCAAAATTGGAAAAATATCTGCCAAAGACTCAAGCAAGACCCACACCTCACTCCATACACAAAAACCAACTCAAGGTGGATCATGGACCTAGGACTAAAACCAAGGACTATAAACTTCATTACAGAAAAGCTAGGAACAACACTAGAAGTCCTAATCCACAACATAAACAGTCTTCCCAGTATCCTGGAAAACCTACAACCAGGAGAAGATAACGTAGATGAATAGGATCTTCTAAGACTCAAATCCCTATGCACATCCAAAAACTTCTCCAATAGGGTAAAAAGGGAAGCCACTGACTGGAAAAAAGTATTCGGTAATAACATATCAGATAAGGGACTTATATCCAGAATTTATGAAATACTTGAGCACCACAACAAGATAAAGGTAAATAATCCAATAGAAAAATGGGCACAGGATATGAACAGGCACTTCACCGAAGATGACATTCAGATGGCTAACAAGCACATGAAGAAATGCTCAAAATCCCTAGCCCTAAGAGAGATGCAAATTAAAACAACTATGAGATATCATCTCACCCCAGTCAAAATAGCAAAATTTAACAGAACAGCAAGCAACAAATGCTGGCGAGGTTGCGGAGAAACTGGAATCCTGATTCACTGTTGGTGGGAGTGTAAAATGGTGCAACCCCTGTGGAAAGCAGTATGGCGCTTTCTCAAAAAGTTGCAAATAGAGATACCATTTGACCCAGCAGTTCCACTACTGGGAATATACCCTGAAGAGACCATAGCTGACATCCAAGCAGATATATGCACACCCATGTTTATTGCAGCTTTGTTCACAATAGCAAGGAGTTGGAAACAACCTAAGTGCCCATCAACAAACGAATGACTAGAGAAGCTGTGGTATATTTGCACAATGGAATACTATGCTGCATTGAAAAACAAGGAACTCATGTAATATTATTCAAAATGGTTGACTCTGGAGAACATTATGCTGAGTGAAATATCCCAGTCACAAAAGGACAAATATTACATGATGCCACTGTTGTAGAATGGGACTAACCTCGGGGTTGGGGAGAGACTGGGTAAGATGGGTTCAATAATGTATACTGCACTGAAACAGAGGAGGGAGAAAACTGTTTAAAAGAGATATGTGACTAGGTATTTCTGTCATCACAGGAGTCTAGAGTGATGGCTCCATGGTGGAGGGGACCTGGGGGAGGGTTTGTAAAACAATGACAGAATCTTTTCTTTTACTTTTCCATAATGTTTGACTCATGTACTTATAACTTGTTAGTTAAATTTGTGTCTTCTAGGTTGCAACACCCCCATGATACATCTTCAAGGGTATGAACATGCACAGCTAAGCACAATTAATAACAGTGCATCTAAATTCCAAAATCAATCTCCATAATAGTCTATGTGTTTCCTACTGCCAAAGGGGCCCTTTAAAGTAGTGAGAGAAGATCTTCACCCTGAAACCCACAGCGTCCCTTTTCAGCAGGAAGTAGCTAAGAGAATACGCCATCCCCCTTTCCTTATGAATCAGGGTGAAGTCTCTCTCAGGGAGGAGTGATAGGGAATGGCAAAGGACACACCGACAAAGGAGATTAATCAGAACTGACTTTGACAAGCACTGTGGTAATTGGACAATTAAAACAGACAATCGGATGGCGGGGGAAGAAGAACAAACTGGGGGGGAGGGTAGAGAGAATGGTGCAGCAATGAAGGAATGAAAACCCAAAATCCCTGTAAATGTTCATTAAAACTAATAAAATTTAATAATAATAAAAAAAAGACTTTACTGTGACGTATCTATTGTTTCATAGATAAAATAGGTAATATTTTAGGTTAGAAAGATCAACTCCCTAAAGCAGAAGGCTCAGCCAGATTTGTTTGGCCGATAGCATCCTTCAGGAGGAGGGTGGGAAATATCCCCCCCTGGGAAATCTCCCCCCCTGTGATTAACTGCCTCTGAAAAACCTGCTGGAAGGTCAGTTATTGGTGGGCTCTGACTCTTGGGTAAACACCACCACCAACATAGCATCCTTACTGTGACTATGTAACAGAGAAGCTTCTGAATTGCACCTGGTGTTTCAGAAGCCAAAGTACCCATGTGTGCCCCCAGGTTGTGAGGAACCAGATGCTGCTATGAGACGTCGTGTAAGACCTATTGCATAACTGCATATTCAGATCAACCACCTAGGAATGTTTTCTTTATTCTTATAGATTGACTATTCCATTTTCTGCATCCTTTTGTTCTCATAAGAGGCAGCCTTATCATAAAAAGATAAGGAAAAAGAAAACTAATTGTTCAACTCTACTGCTTAATACTTTATTACATCAATGCTGTTCTTTGAGGGCAATTGGGGCCACAGTCTTCAAAATGACTCTATCTATGCGATACCTGACTCTATGAAGATTGCTACATCTGAACTGCTTGGGTGTAGAACTTGCCAATTTGATTTTCAAACAAGCTGTGCAGGTGGGCCTGAAGCATGGTTGTTGATGTGAGGTGTCACAGAGTTAGTTCTAAGTCACAGTGATCCTGTGTCCAACAGACTGGAATAACGCCCCGTCTTGTTGGTCATCCCCACCCACAAGTGCTGACGTGCTTGAGTCTATTTTATCGTCATTTTGTCAGACCATCTTGTGGAGGGTTATCCTCCGCTTTTAACCATATAGAGTTTAAGAATCACTGATTTAAATGGTCACCATATAGTCAGTCTTCTCCAACCTTGAGAGGAATTTGTTGATCTTTTGGATGTTTCTTAGTTGTGGTTGCCAAGCTGGACCATCTGTGTAGCTATATGATCTTTGTGATCATGTGTCTGTCTGATCCAAGTCTTTCCAGCTGATCCTGTAACAATCTTTATGATCTTTGGTAAGTTTCAGCCCATTACTGTAACTATTGTGTTTAATAGTTAAACTATTGTGTTTAATCTTAATGAAGGTTCCCATCATTTTGTTGGTTCGCTACTTGAGCAAACATGAAGTCTTTTTCCGATAAATGTTCATTCTTGATGGTGAGTCCAGATATATACCCGATCAAGTCTACAATCACCCAAGAGTAATTATATAAAGAGTTGGGCGTTGAAGTGATCTCATCACAAGTGGAGTATGGCATTAGTAAGCCTTGAACCTCTGACCTTGGACACAGGCAAATGGAATAAAGGGCTGCATTTGAATGACTGAACTGATGTGTGACCTCAAAGGGGGGGAGGGAAGTATATGAATGAAATAATCTATATGAATGATTGTATAAAAGTAAATGTTGGTGTAAATACATTTTAAAATACTAAAAAGAAAGCTTTGTCTTTCATTTTTGTTGTTAGGTACTGTCAAATTGGAACCAACTCAGATTTGATCTTTCAGTGGGTTTTCAGAGGCAGTGAATCTCACAGAAGGAGAGTGCCCATTTCTCTCGCACAGAGCAGCTGGTGAATTTGAAACACATACCTTGGGGTTGAAAGTACAATTTCTTATCCTAAACCTTCAGAGTTCCCTTTATGTTTTGTTAGAGAATGGACCATTGGAGAACAGTTGCGCCAAAGTCTATCAGTAGGTCTCTTCTTTCTAGTTCTCTCATATTTTTGTCTTTTTTTCAGTTTGGATGATGTCTTTAGTTAGCAGTTCTTCCAATGTCAAGTAAGATGTTAATGGTAACTGTGTGTTGTAAGCTTGCCAGTCAATGTGGTTGAACTCTGTTCAGCTTGGCAAACCAGAACAAGGAGTGGTCCATGTGGGCCGGAGCAGCCTCACCAGGATCTGCAAGCGTCCACCTCCTACTCCTGCTATTTTTAGGCAGGCCTGGATAAAATTCTCTAGGCTGAAAAATATGCCTTTTAAACCAATACAAACAAATGAATATCAAGTCTGCAAGAAGATACACACATGGTATTTCTTGCTTACAATTTTTTTCCCCAATCTTATACAAGGTAATACATACCGTAAACTTGAGAAAGCATATAATAAAAAAATAGAAAAAATATATTTCATCAGCTTGAACTTTTTAGAGAGTGGTTAAACTCTGAGTATTTTTGTTTGTTTTCTTTCACAAACAATTTTTAAAATACCTTCACAATAATTGGGTCCATGGACCACACAGTTAGGACTGTTGTTGAGTTGTAACTGACGATAGCTGACCCTCCGGTGGGTTTTTGAAGACAGTAAATCACACAGGAGGAGACTGTTCATCCTTCTCTGACGGAGCAGTTAGTAGGTTTGAACTGTGTGCCTTTGGGATTGCAGCATAGTTTCCTGCCACTATGTTTTCTTTCATTTCTTATCATTACTACTACTATGTTGGCTGTCATTTAATATTTATCTCAAGAACAAAACAAAAAAGTCCATTTGTCTTGGCATGCATTTGGACTCACGGTAACCTCTGTGTGCATTCAGAGCCGATGTGACATGTTCCCAGGGTGTTTACAATTGTTAATTTTTTGGGAAGCAGATTTTGTCTTTCACTTGGGTGTTTCTCAGTGGATTCTAGCTGCTAACCACTTAGTTAAATGTATGTCAAGCTTTGTTTGAGCAAAACTAAAAAAATAAGTGTAACTACATAAGTCTTAAGTTAAAATTAAATTAACATTTCTAGCTAAAATATCAAAATGACCCACATAAGCAGAGCTATAGGCCTCAGGTTGGCTAACAGACTTTGAGACCCAGGGCCCACAGTGGTGAAGATGTAACTCAACAGTCTTCAAGAAAATAGTTCCAGCTTTTCAACTGAAAACAGAATCTGCACTGCTCTTTAAGTGGAAGAGACTATTTCTGTCTATAAAATAGATTAAGTAGACATGATTGGAGGGAGCTCTGGTGGCCTAGTGAAAAGAAGCTGTGTTGCAATCCCAAAGGCATGCAGTTTGAATCCACTAGCTGCCCTGAGGGAGAAGGATGGACAACCTCCTTCCTTGCAATTAACTGCGTCTGAAGACCTGCCTGGGAGTCAGCTATGGGCCTGTTCCAACTCTATGGTATACAACAACAACAGGCATGACTGGGGAGATTAATGGTGTTTAGACATAAAATTCAGGGGAATTCTAACTTTATACAGGTGGTGACACCAGTAGAAAACAACCATGGTAGGCCAATGTTCAAGAGATTTTTAAAAATGGCCTTTTTTCTCCCTTCAGGAGAGACTTTTTAAATACCTTTGTTTGGAAAAAAAAAATATATTGTACCAAATTATATTACTTTTATTTTGGAATATTTTAAAAGTTTTAAAAAGACACATTTAATAAAACCTCTTTAGAAATATCATAATCAGCATTTCTAACCAAAGAACAATTGTGGGAGGGAGGATTCTTCTCAGAAATACAAAGAACAATGCCAAGTTTCTGATTTTCAAAGGAGTTGCTTAAATAAGGGGAAGACATGATCCAAGGGGGGAAAAACCAAGTTAAGAAATTTTCTCAAGTTTCTCCTAAGTCAAAGAAAGTGTTCTGCAGCATTAATTAGCATAAATTTTAGGCTTGAAATTTAAGTTATGCATACCGACACTACGAAACTCCATGAATTTGGCTTGTATTTGGGATCTCTGTAGATAAAATATTTTATTTAACTATGAATGACCATTTTTTTTTTTGTGCCATCAAGCTTCAGCACTGGAAAAATCCCTGGTAAAGGACCAAAGACGGATAAGTTCCAGGCTGAGACCTGAGTGATGAATGACCATTTTTAACAATTAATGGTCAATTGAGTTAAATAAAATCTATGTTAATGTAAGTCTTATGCTGTGAATAAGTTAATAGAGAACATTAAATTTTATGAGATTTTTAAAATATTTTAATTTATTTATTTTTCATTTCAATGAACATCTACAGAGATTTTGGAATTCCATTCATTCATTGTTGCAAGATTTTTAAAAAAATATTATCTCCACTGGTTTGATATATAAACATTGTTAACTTGAACTGTTGTTCATTATTGTTGAACTAGCTCTGATGATCTAATCAATAAGGAACTGTATCATCAATCCAAAAACAAGTTCAAATCTGTTCTGTGGGATAAAAATGGAAAATCTTTTCCCATGTAGTTTTCAAGCTCTGAAAACCCACTAGAGGGACAGATGAGTCAATTACAACTTGATGGCATATAACATGAACATTTTATACATTTAATTCAGCTGTCAGAGACCTCTCCAAAGTACTGAAGAGCAATGATGTCAGTCTGGAGACTAAAGTGTGCCTGATCCTGGACACAGTCATTGCAATTGCATGCTGTACATCAGAGAGCTGGACAATGACTAGGGATGACAGAAAGAGAATGTATGCCTTTGAACTGTGGTGCTGGAGAAGAGTTTTTAATACACCATAAACTGCCAGGAGAACAAACAGGTTTGTCCTACAAAGGGTGAGACCAGGCTGCTCCTTGGAGGCAAGGATTCTGAAGCTTCAGCGGACATACTTTGGGTATATTGCAAGGAAGGACCACTCCTTGGAGAAGGACATCATGCTTGGAAGGGTGGAGGGATGGAGAAAGAGAGGAAAACCATCGATGAGATGGATTGATACAGTGACTGGTGTAATAAGGGTAGGTGTGTCAGAGATAATAAAGTTGACACAAGATAAAGCAGGTTTCAGGGTGGTTGTACATAGGGTTGCTGTGAGTCGCAAGTGACTCGATGGAACCTAAAAACAACAAAAATATACATAAACATATACATATATATCACACACATATACGTACATCTACAGTTACCTTTTTTTCTCTCTCTACATAATGCTTTATCAAGTTGGAACAAAACCATAGCTAACCCTCCAGTGAGTTTTCAGAAGCAATAAATTGCACAAGTGGAGATTGCCCATCCTTCTCCCTTAGAGCAGCTGGTGGATCTGAACCACGATCTGTTGGGATTGTAGCAGAACTTTTTACCCCTAGAAGACCCGAGTTTCATACCTTTTCCATCTATATGCAGAACAGATCATTCAGGAGGCTGGGCTTTATAAGAAGGAATGTGTGACAGGATTGGAGGAGGACTCATCAACCCGCTGGGTTATGCTGATGACACAACCTTGCTTACTGAAACAAGGAGGACAGGAAACATATGCTACAGAAAGTCAAGGACTGTAGTCTTCAATGTGAAAATGAACTGAAGCTCAACATTAAGAAAACAAAGATTGTCGCTGCTGGACCAACTGACAGCCTAATAATAGAGAAGAGATTGAGACTGTTAACAACTATAGCTTGCTTTTTTTTATAGTTCACTTTTGCACTGGCGCACAGAGAAATCAAAGCACAAGGAAGAATTAGAGATACTAAAGAGCTGAACAGAAAATTCCAAAAGGTAGCACGGGATGACAAAGCAAAATACTACAATGAAATGTGCAAGGAGCTGGAGTCAGAAAATCGAAAGGGCCGAACTCGTTCAGCATTTCTTAAGCTCAAGAAACTGAAGAACAAATTCAAACCTCAAGTTACTATAATCAAAGATGCTTTCGGCAGAATATT
>NW_006400059.1:144635-176926 GCF_000299155.1 Elephantulus edwardii
TTTGAGCTGTGGTGCTGGAGAAGAGTACTGAATGTACCATGGACTGCCAAGAAAACAAACAGATTCATCCTGGAGAGGGTTAAATCAAGCTGCTCCTTGGAGGCAAGGATTCTGGGTCTTCCTCTGACATACTTTGGACATGTTGTAAGGAAGGACAAGTCCTTGGAGAGGGACATCATGCTTGGGAAGGTGGAGGGACGGAGTAAGAAGGGAAGACCCTCTATGAGATGGATTGATTCAGTGACTGGGGTAATCAGGATGGGTGTGTCACAGGCAGTGTGATGGGCACAGGCACATAACAACAACATAGCTTTCTTGCTTCCATAATGGGCACTCTTGGCACCAGTAGTAAAGAAATCAAATGACAGATTGCATTAGGAAAGTCTTCTGTCAAGGATTTCTCTAGAGTACTGATGAGCAATGATGTCAGTCTGAGGACTCAGGTGCACCTGATCTAGACTATGGTCTTCACAATTGCTAGGCCTCAGAGAGCTGGACAGTAACTAAGAATGCCAGAAGATAGATTGATGCCTTTGAGTTGTGGTGCTGGAGAAGACTGTTGGACATCCTGTGGACTGCCAGGAGAACAAATAGGTAAGTATTGGAGAGGGTAAAACCAAGCTGCTAAAAAACCAAAACAAAAAAAAAAAACACCAAAAAATAAACCATAAAACCCCAAAGTGCTCCTTGGAAACGAGAATTTTGAAGTCCCTTTTCACATACTTTGGGCATGTGGCCAGGAGGAACCAGTTTTTGGAGAAAAACATCACGCTTGAAAGAGTGGAGGGAGAAAGCTCTGGTTGCCTCTTGGCAAGAAGCTGCACTGCCATCCCAGAGATATGTAGTTTGAATCCACCAGATGCTCTGCTGGAGAAGGAGGGACAATCTCCACCTTTACCAATCAGATCCGATTTGATGGTACATGTACAAAAATAATAAAATAAAATTTTAAAAAATTAAATAAATAGAAATGTTGGAGGATCAGCACAAGAAAGGAATACCTAGGATAAGATGGATTAATTTAGTTAACTGGAAAAGTGTCTATTGGAGACAATGAGATTGGCTCAGGACAGGGCAGAGTTCAGAGCTACTGTACATAGGGTCACTAAGAGCTGCAGGCAACTCAACGGAATATAACAACAATAATATATTTTATGATACACTGAATTTTGTTAATGAGGGTGGAACAACTTAGAAAAGGAGAGTTAGAATATTTGCACCACTTGAAGACTGGAGTCAGTGTCACCTAATGGTAGATGAAGTGTGTTTTGTTGTATTTATTTTCAACAATAAAAGAAAAGAAAACTTAAAAAAAGAAAATGTCAGAAAGCATCAGTCCTTGGGGGAAAAATTCATCATGCTTGGAAAAGCTGAGGGTCAAGGCAAAGGAGAAGATTCTCAGCACAACAGAATGACAGTGACAACAAGGAGCCTGGTGTGAGGACAGAGCAGGACAGGCGAGGTTCCAATCTGTGGTTCATAGGATGCCTGTGAGCACAGTCACCCTGACAGTGCCTAACCACTGCATCTCCTGGACTAGGGAGACCTTGGAATGGCCATGCCTTGAGACAGTCACTACTGACTCCAGCCCAGATGAAAAAGAGAAACATTTCCTTCCCCTTACTCTTCACTTCCTGTCCTGATAATGGTTTTCTGTCTCCTTGCAGGAGAATATGATGCAAGCGATGTGCTCTCCAAATTCAGCAATTATCTGGCTTTACCACGTGCCTCAGAGTCTGCATGTTTTTAGCCTCAATTTCTACCACACGGGAGACATCAGCAGCTCTGGATCAAGTGCTCCCAGCCCTGTTCAGTCTTCTCAGTCTTTCACGGCAGTGCTTTAGAAATGTAATCCAGACTGAAAAGACATTTTTCATGTTCAAGACAACGATTGAGACAATGAGTGAAAGAGGTAATCAATACAAGAGAAGCTACGCAGATTACTTGTGGAGCAGAGATAATCATTTAACTGAGGAAATGAAGAGAGTAGACTGTTTTTATTGTTTTTCTTTTCTTTTTTATTAAATGACCATGAAGAACAAAGAGTTCTCTACAGTAATCCCTGGTAGGAAATTCTAGTTACAATTTGAATAGCCCAGAGATTATTCTTCATGCCCAAAGAAATTGACTTTGACTTAATTTAATGCTACTTTATTTAATTCAGTTCACCAGAGAGGGGAAAAATAATACATTTCAATTTCATAGCAACCCATCATACACTTGAAGGTAATGATTTCTCCAAGCTTTTCTTCTCCAACATATACAATTCTCACAAAAAAAAAAAAATTTAAAAATCTGGAATGATTTTTACATAGGGTTGTGGATAATATTTTTCTCATGATGGGACTGTCACTTTTAGAATTTTCTTCTCCTGCTTTTCAATTTACTTATTTTAATCACTGAGCATATACTTCAATCATATTGTATAAACGCCACTTACAGCATTCACCACTTACACAAGTAAAACATATGCACCTTAAAAGAATACAACTTTGCTCTCAATTAATCGAAGCAGACGGAAGTGACTCAGGAGATATCACGGGCTAACTTTAGTCTTTTGGAAACATAAACATTGGTCTCTCAGGCTCAGTTTCCTCTCCCCTGTGGTCAGAATTCTGAAACGGGCTGTGTGCAGAGGCCTGTTCTTGGCAGAGACACTGTTTGGAAGTAGTTAGCCCTAAGTGTGCCTGTGCGCTTTGTTAAAGCTAAACAAGGAAACTGTAAAAGCCTGGCTTTAATCAAGACCAGTTGAGAATACAGACTTGGGGATTTTGTCTGGGATAAGAGACAAAGTTAGTGCAAAGCAACTTTTCTCAAGTTTCTCTAAAAGCAACGAAGTAACTAAAAGTTTTTTAATTTGCTAAGAAAATGATATGCTATACCAATGGTTAACAGCTGTCCCTGGCCTTTTGATGTGAAAGAATTTCTCACTTCAGATACACAGTCCTTATACAATAATAAGGCTTCTACAATTGGTTTGTTTCACTTTGCCTTATATCTTCTAGGTGCACTGTGTCATGCAGTGTTCAATTAATTCTTTATTACCACTCAGTGTTGCATTATTTTTTGTGGTTATGTGCCCTCAAGTTGGAATGAACTCATAGCTGACACTCCAGCAGTTTTTTCAGAGACTATAAATCTCATCAACAATCTGCGATGTGCAGATGACACAACCCTGCTTGCTGAAACTGAGGAGGACCTGAAGTGCTTGCTGCAGATGGTCAAGGACTGCAGCCTCCAATATGGATTGAGGATCAATGTCAAGAAGACAAAGATTCTCACCACTGGGCCAATTGGCAGCATCAGGATGGATGGTGAAGAGATTGAGATTGTTCATAGCTTTAGTTTGCTTGGCTCCACAGTCAACATTCTTTGCACAAGTAGCCAGGAAATTAAAAGGCGCATTGCCATGGGAAAGTCTGCTGTTAAGGACCTCTCCAAAGTACTGAAGAGCAATGGTGTCTCTCTGGAGACTAAGGTGCATTTGATACAGGCCATGGTCTTCGCAATCACTTGTTATGCATCAGAGAGTTGGACAATGACTACTAGGAAGGATAGAAGGAACATTGATGCCTTTGAGCTGTGGTGCTGGAGAAGAGTATTGAATGTACCACAGACTGCTAGGAGAACAAACAGATTCATCCTGGAAAGGTCAAACCGGGTGGATCCTTGGATGCAAGGATTCTGAGGCTCCGTCTAACATACTTTTGACATGTTATAAGGAGGGACCAGTCCTTGGAGAGGGACATCATGCTTGTTAGGGTGGAGGGAGAGTGCAGGAGGAGAAGGCACTCTAAGAGGCGGATTGATTCAGTGACTGGGGTAATCGGGATGGGTGTATCAGAGAAGGTGCGATTGGCACAGGACAGAGCAGAGTTTAGGGCTGTTGTGCATAGGGTTACTATGAGTTGCAAGTAACTGGACAGCACATAACAACAACATAAATCTCGTGAGAGGAGTTTCTCATCTTTTCTTGAGAACAGCTGGTGGATTCAAAGGGTAACTCAGGAAGACAAAGTAAAACTGGAGTCAGAAAATCAAAGGGACGAACTAACAGCATTCCTGAAGCTGAAGAAACTGAAGAACAACATCAAGCCTCAAGTTGCAATACTTAAGGACACTATGGACAGACAATTGAATGATCCAAGAAGCACCAAAAGAAGATGAAAGGAGTGCATGAAGGCTCTGTACCAAAAATAATTGGGTAACAATGAAGGATTTCATGAAACAAAATCTGAACAAAAGGCAATGGTGATGAAAGAGGAAGTTCAAGCTACTCTGAAGGAATTAGGGGGAAAAAACAAGGTCCCAGGTATTAATGGAATATCAGTTCATGTATTTCAGCAAACAGATGCATCCTTGGATGTACTCGCCAGGCTGTGCCCAGAAATCTGGAGGACAGCTACCTCATCAACTGACTGGAAAAGATATATATTTATTCATATTCTGCAAAAGGTAATCTGACAGAGTATGAAAATTATCAAACAATATCACTAATACAACACACAAGCAAAATCCCACTGAATATTATCCAAAAACAACACATTAACAGAGAACTGTCAGAAATACAAGCCAGGTTTAGAAGAAGCTGTGGCAATAAGGATATCAACCCAACTGTCATATGGATCTTGGCTGAAAGCGCAGAGTACCAGAGTGTGGATCACAACAAATTGTGGCTAACCTTGTTAAGAATGGAAATCTCAGAACCCTTGATTGTGCTTATGTGAAACCTATATTTTGATTAGCAGGCAATCCTCAGAACAGAGCAAGGAAACACTCTTGTTGTTGATTGTCATCAAGTCAAGCATGACTCATAGCATCTCCATGAACAAAAGACCTAATGCTTTTCTATAAGTTTCTCCAAGTTCATAGAGTTTTCATAGGCATGAGATTTAGGAAGCGGATGCCACTCCTGCTTCCAAACCTGTCCTACAACTGGAAGCTTCACCAAACACTGTCCACATTGGTAAACCTTTATGGTATTTGATACCCCAATGGCACAGGTTCACCATCACCGCAAACCCAGATTACCTCAGTACAGCAAAGTGACAAACAGTGATGTACAAAGTGGAAGAATGTTCCTCCAAAATATAGCAACTCTGGTATCACTCAGCAGTGGTTAAGTGTCATCAAGCTGAATACATAGAGAACCTATGAATAAAAGACTTGAACTCTACTTTATAATTAATGTCATTTCTTTATGTTTATGGAGTTTATAGAGTTTCCAGAGGCATAGTTCAAAATCAGGAAAGGAGTTGATGCATCCTATCTCCATACTTTTTCAATCTCTATGTGGAACAGATCATTTGGAAAGCTAGACTTTACGAGAAGGAGTATGGCATCTTCCTCTGTAGGAAGACTATTCAATAACCTACATTGTGCTGATAACACAACCTTGCTTGCTGAAACTGGCACAGCCCTGAAGCATTTACTGCAGAGAGTAAAGGACAATAGTATGAAGTATGGGTTGAAGCTTGTTATAAAGAAATGAAAGATTCTCTCCCCTGGTACAATGGGCAGCCTCATGAGAGATGGAGAAAAGATTGAGATTGTTAACAATTTCAGCTTGCTTGGTTCCACAATCAACTCTCTTGCCAGCAGCAGTTAGAAAAGTCAAAAGACAAATTGAATTATGAAAATCTACTGTCAAGAACCTCTCCAGAGTGCTAAAAAGCAGCAATGTCAGTCTAGAGTCCAAGGTGCTCCGACCCAGGACATGGTCTTTGTAATTACTTAACATGCATAGGAGAGCTGGATAATTACCAAAGATGACAGAAGAATTCATGTCTTTGAGCTGTAGTACGGGGAAAAAAGTCTTGAACATACCATAGACTGCCAAGAGAACTAACAGGCCTACCCTTCAAAGGGTGAAACCAAGGCGCTCCTTAGAAGCATGGATTTTGGAGCTCCATCTGATGTACTTTGGGCATGTTGCCAGGAAAGACCAGTTCTTGGAAGTTTGCGGAGACAGTACAGAAAAGGAAGACCCTGGATAAGATGGATTGACACAGTAACTAGGGTAATGAGGGTAGGTATGTCAGAGACAGTGGGATTGGCTCAGGATAGAGTAGTATTGAAAACTATTGTGCGTAGGGTCACTATGAGTCATGGTTTACTTGACAGCACATAACAACAACAACAGACTCTAAAGAGGAAGGTGGCATCAGAATCAGAAGAAGACATAAACAAACGTACATTATTCAGGTGATACAACCTTGCTTGCAGAAAGTGAGGAAGACTTAAAACATCGCTGCAGAAAATAAAAGACTAGAGCCTTCAAAATATATTACATCTTAACATAAAGAAAACAAAAATTCTCACCACTGGTTCAATATATATCATGATAAATGGAAAAAGATTGAAACTGTCACCAATGTCATCTTATTTGAGTCCACAATCAATACACAAGGCACGAATAGTCAGGAGATCAGGAGACATACTTCACTGGGCTAGTCCACTGTCAAGGGTCTCTCCAAAATACTAAGGAACAATGACGTCAGTTTGAGAACTAAGATGTGCCTAATTCAGTCCATGGCCTTTTTAATTACTTCCTATGCTAGGAAAGAAATAAGAATGATGGAGGAAAATTTGAATCTTTTGAACTGTGTTATTGGAAAAGAGTACTGAATATTCCATGGATGGCCAAAAGAACAAACATGTACATCTTGGCAGATTTGCAACCCAAGACTCCTTGAAAGCAAAGATAACAAAAATCTGTCTCACATACTTCATGCATGTTGTTAGGGTAGGCTATTCCGTGGAAACTTCATGCTTGGAAAGGTGGAGGATCAGCAGAAGAGAGGAAGGCCTTCAACCTGATGGCACAGGGTAGGACAGGGTTCAGTCTGCTGTTCATAGAGTTGTTGTCAATCATACTTGAGTCGATTACACCTAACAACAACAATAGTAATGACTGGGTTTGAGTACTTTTTGTTTCTCTATTCAATTTTTGCTTATTTTTAAGTGTTGCTCTTTCTTCTGTTAAGAATGTTGAAAGTTCTTAACATTTTTCATATCCTTTTTGTTATTTAAAAATATTTCTTCCATTTGCATGACTTGTATTTTCATTCTTTTAGAAGTGTTTTGGAAGAGTAGAAATTTTTCATTTTGGTGACATCTAATGTATTCATGTTAAATAGATGATGTTTCAATATTGAATCTAAGAAAATGTTGACAAACCAATACCATAAAGACGCTTTCCTCGGTTGTATTCTGAAAGTTTGGAGTTTAAATTTAATATGTACATTTAATTTGGATTTAGTTTTTGTATTTAGTATAAAATATTTATCATGGTTACTTTTTTACTATATATGTAAAATTGTTCCAAAATAATTTACTGGAAAGATGATCTTCTACCCACTGAAATATCTTGGTACCTTTATAAGAAAATAAATTGTAATATGGGGAGTGGCATCCACTTCCACACAACATGCCTCTGGAAACTCTACGATCTTTTGAAATGATGATAGCTTTAAAAAGGCTTCAGGTCTTTTGTTCATAGGGTCACTATGAGTCATGCTCCACTCGACAGCAGTCAATAACAAAAACAACATGTGAATTTAAGGAAACAGAAACAGTTGAACTTTTGGTGCAAATCATTGTTGTTATGTGTGTTGTTATGTGCCATCGAGTTGCTTGCGACTCATAGCGACCCTATTCACAACAGTCCTAAACTCTGCTCTGTCCTGTGCCAATTTCACTGCCTCTGACACGTCCATCCCAATTACCCCAGTCACTGAATCAATCTACCTCATAGAGGGTCTTCCCCTTCTGCGCTGTCCCCACCCTCCCAAGCATGACATCCCTCTCCAAGGACCTCTCCCTCCTTACAACATGTCCAAAGTATGTCAGACGAAGCCCCAGAATCCTTGCCTCCAAGGAGCAGCCTGGTTTTACCCTCTCCAGTATGAATCTGTTTGTTTTCTTGGCAGTCCCGGGTACATTCAATACTCTTCTCCAGTACCACAGCTCAAAGGCATCAATTCTCCTTCTATCCTCTTTGGTCATTGTCCAACTCTCTGATGCATAACAAGTGATTGCAAAGACCATAGCCTGTATCAGATGCACCTTAGTCTCCAGAGTGACACCATTGCTCTTCAGTACCCTGGAGAGGTCCCTAAAAGCACACTTTCCCATCACAATACTTTTTTTTTATTTCCTGGCTACTGGTGACAAGAGTGTTGACCATGGAGCCAAGCAGACTAAAGTTGTTAACAATCTCAATCTCTTCACCATCCATCCTGATGCTGCCAATTGGTCCAGTGGTGACAATCTTTGTCTTCTTGACATTGAACTTCAATCCATACTGAAGGCTGCAGTCCTTGACCCTCTGCAGCAAGCATTTCAGGTCCTCCTCAGTTTCAGCAAGCAGGGTTGTGCCATCTGTATAACGCAGATTGTTAATAGCTCTTCCACCAATCCTGATGCCACACTTATGCTCATAGAGCTCAGCCTCTCATATAATCTGTTCTGCATACAGAAGTCAAGAAAACTTCAGATACAAGCCGTCAGACTAAGGATTGGACAATGGAAGATAAATGCTGAAAGGATTCGGTAGAAGTGAAGGGGTTTCCTGGTGGAGATGGGAAATAAGTGGGTCAACACACTGGGCCAAGGGCAGGGACAACACTGTAACTAATGGTTAACTCCACAATGAGGGATTTATCATTCACTGTTCTATAAATTGCTTGTCTGTCAGATACTCCTAAATCTGAACATTCAGATTAAGACAGACTAGGAAGAAGGATTGGCCATCCACTTCTGAAAAAGCAGGCCTCAGAAAAACCTATGTACAACAGAACACATGTAGATAACAGAAAGGGCAACTGAGGCTGAGCTTTCAGGTATGGAAATACAAAGGAAAAGGGACAGTTGTAAGCAGACACTAGTGATTGGAACATGTAATGCGAGAACCATGAATGTAGGAAAGTTAGACATTGTTACAAAAGAAATGGAATGCATAAATATTGACATACTAGGCATTGAATAGATGAAATGGACCAACATGGGGCATTTTGAGTCAGACGATCATATGATATATTTACTCTGGAGATGAAAAGGCGAGGAACAATGGAGTTGCTTTCATAGTTAAAAAAGTAATTTCTAGATCCATCTTGAAGTACAACATTGTGAGTGACAGGATAATATCCATATACATACAAGGAAGTCCAGTGAATACCACTATCATTCAGATATATGCACCAACAACCAAAGCCAAAGAAGAAATAGATGATTTCTACCAACTTTTACAGTTGGAGATTGATTGAATATGCAATCAAGATGCTTTGATAATAATGGGTGACTGGAATGCAAATCATTACTGGTCCTTTTATTTGAAAATAACCATGTTTAGTACCTAAAGCAATACAGAAGGTAGAAAAACATACAGAAATGTCAACATGAGCCATAATAATATCACTAATGATATATAAACGATAGATTCCTAAGCATGCAAATCATTCTTTATTCTTTGAAATTACAAATTTTATATATGTATACTTTTAAAATCTGCTTTGTGCATTACTATATGAAAAACAATATTAATATCAGTGATTGTATTTGACAATGTAATTTATAGTGGAATCTTAAGCTATAATATAAATGGAGTCACACATTTCAGGCAGAGCTATTATGTATTGTAATGTATCAACAAAATGCAGAATATTATTATTCCAGGTCATTAAAGACTGCATAATTTGTTATTAAATTGGATGTTTTCTTCAAATTATCTAAATTACAAATAATATTAACTTCTAACTATTTTTCCTCAATTGTCTATTAGCATTTCCAGGCTTTCAATGTTAGCAACTTGACTAAATTTATAGTTATTTTTTCCTAAACTTAGAAGGGGGAAAAAAGCCCCAAATACTTACAGGGCAAATTCACCTTATTAGAATTGAGATTTTAATGCTAATAAATGTTTAGAGTTCAGGTAAAGCCCTATTATGGGGATGTGTGATAATTAGAGGGTAGAAATGCTAATCTGTTTGCTAAAAGTCTTGGATCTTGATACCCATAGGCACTTAAAGCATTGTTACTGGAATATGTCCAAGCTTATCCAAATGTCCAAACCCATTGAAATAGTGATGGATAATATATTTTGAAACTGCATGGAACCCATCTGTGAATAATCAAATTAAGCCTTTAAAGATGGAGAGCAACTCTCTACATGATTCAAATCAATTCAGTGACTGAATCAATAAAAGTGACACTTTCAGCTATCCAAAGCCACCTAGCCAGACTTGAAAACACGTTAATCTTCTGGTATAGAAATGTGACACGGGAGAATGAAGCTGCATTAATTTGGTTTGTTGCTAAAGGGAGTGCTGACCAAGTTTCAGAGCTCATTCTCCTTCTGTAGTTGCAGATAATGAAAGCAGAGAGGGTATAGATCAGTTGGCTCATCTGGGGGCCTTTTGGAGGGCTATTAGACTTCATTTGCAGGGTCTGAAGTGTACGCCAAACCAAAAGCTGCCAGATGAGGAGATGTTATTTTAGGATTTTATAAGTAGTAGGAATCTAGGGCATCCAGATGAGTTAATGTGGAAAGATCACAATGTTGACTACACCTGAAAGAACTAGGTGCATTCTAGGCTTCCAATGGGGAGCCATAGCCTTAGGAATGACACTGAGGGACATTGGATGTCATAAGACGCTCTAATGGCATATCCCTTGCCTGGTTACATTGCTATTTCAAAGACTGTCTGCTCTAGTAGTTCCAATCTACCAATCGCCCTGTAGGAGAAAGACGGTAGTTGCCTCCATTTATGATGTACAGCTTCCTAAGTTGATGTAGGATCCCTAGGAGTCAGAATAGGCTTAATGCCAGTGGGGTTTTTTTTTGCCCTTTTTTTGACTTTACCTGTATCTCAGTCTCTGACACCTTGAAAATAATGTTTCCCAGTAGGATTTAATTAGATTGTCTACAGATCAGTCATGAGAGTTGAACTAAAATATTGAAGTGCTTTAGGTTTGGCTTTTGGTTTTGTTTGGGTTTTTGTTTTTTGTTTATTTTTCCTCTGACAGTATGAAGTGAGACACTTGGCAGACTGCGGAGTTAGGATTTATAGCATTCTCTATGTGAGAAAATCTTATCAATCACCTGCTTCGGTGACGCAGCCCAGAGCTCTGTTGCTGTTGTTAGGTGCCATCGAGCCAACTATGACTCACAGTGACACTAAGAACAACAGCTCTGAATCATGTCCTATCTTGAGCCAACTTACCATCTCTGACACATCAGGGCCCATTGCCACAGTTACTGCAGTAATTCATCTTATCCGCGGCCTTCCTCTCCTACACTGTCCCTCCACTATTCCAAGCATGATGCCCTTCTCTAAGGACTGGTCCCTCCTGGCCATGTGCCCAAAGTATGTGAGCAGGAACTTCAAAATCCTAGCCTCCAAGAGAAATTCAGTTTCGCCCTCTCCATTATAGATCCGTATTTGCTTTCTTGGCAGTTCAAGACTCCTCTCCAGCACCACAACTCAAAGGCATCATTCTTCTGTCATCCTTAAACATTGTTCAGCTCTCTGGTGTATCAAGTAATTGCAAAGACCATGGCTTGGAACAGGTGCACCTTAGTTTCTAGACTGACATTGATGTTTCTCTGTACTTTGGAGATGTTCCTGACAGCAGATTTTCCCAATGCAATTATCCTTTTGATTTTCTGACCGCTGGTGCCAAAAACGTGGACTGTGGAGCTGAGCAAGCTGAAGCTGTTATTGGATAAGCATTTTTAGCTTTAAAAAGAAAATAATAAGTAATTGCAAAGATGAGAAGGAGAACACAATGGTAGTATTTTCAATCTCTTATCTCGATGGCACATAACAACAATATGAACTGTGAAGAGAACAAATAGGTCTGTCCTGGAGAAAGTAAAATCAGGGTGCTTCTTGGAGGCAAGGATGAAGAAACTGTCTTATATACTTCAGTAATGTTAACAGGAGGGGCTAATCCTTGTAGAAGGACATCATCCTTGCATGGTAGTAGGTCAGTGCAAGAAAGTCCCTGGGCGAGATGACTCACCAGAGTGACTGTGGGGCTGGTGTGTTGGGGATGGTGAGGGTGGCTTAGAATAGGGCGAGGTTCAGACCTGTTGTTCACAGGGTCACCATAGTCAGAGTCAAGTTGATGGTACATGACAACAACAGCAACGAAAGCTATTCACATGTGAGATTCCTGGTATAGCAGTAATAAGGAACTATTCACAGTTATCAGATCAGTTCAGGATGACAGTTGCCCCATATGTTAAGACTGAAATGTGCCCTAGCATTTTCCAAGTTGTAAATTTTTACAGAAGGAGATTGCCTCATCTCTCGCCTTAGAGCAAGCCCCTAACATACTGGTGAACAACTGCACCACTATGAAACTAAGTTATCAACTGCACCACTGTGAAACTAAGGTATATTTAATATTTCAAGTAATGATCTTGTGATTAACTTCCCCCTTTTTCATTGTTAGTGTTATTGAAATGTTGTTGTTGTTATGTGCCACTGAGTCATTTGTGACTCATACTGACCCTATGTACACTAGCCCTGAAACCTGCTCTATTCTTTGCCAACTTTACTGTCTCTGACATACCTACTCCCAGTATTAAAATGTAAGTACAATGAAATTTATCATATACTGCTTTATGTTGATGTCAATAGATACAGATAAACATACATGCATATGCATTTATGTGAGAAAGACATATTTTTATATTTATAAGACACATTTTTATATTTATAAATAGACCTGCCTCTTCTGAAAATGCATTCTCTTGATTAGAAATGGCCTTTGTTCTGCTGAGAAAGTTTGGGCTTGTTAACTAAAAACAGTGCTGTCGGCAAAGCGTATTAAATATGGAGAGGATTGCCAGAAGAATGAGGATGTTTGTCTGGGAAGAAGTCAGGATTCTTCTTAGAGGTGAGAAAGAAAAGTCTTCTTACATACCTTAGACATTTTATTAAGAAGGACTTGTACCTAAAGGAAGACATCATATAGAGTAGCCTGAAACCTCTGTGACATCGAGTCAGAATTGATTCATAGCTGACTGCCAGCAAGTTTTCAGAAGCTGTAAATCACACAGAAGGAGAATGCCCATCTTGCTCCCTCAGAGCCTCTGGTGGATTTGAACCAATGGAGAAACACCACCTTTACGTTAGCAGCACAACTCCCTACAGACTATGCCACTAGCGTTCTCTATGCTTAGCAGAGGGTCCAAGAAAAAGAGGTTGACTGACACATCATTGACTGCAACAATAAGCCTAAGTTTAGCAATGATTTTCAGAATGGAACAAGATTGGAAAATGTTCTGTTGTATTGTGCATAAAGCCACTATGTATTGGCATCCAGAACATCGAACAACAATAAGAAAACAATACAGGAAGAAGTAAGCAGTCAGAGAAACCGTAGCATGATAAAAATTATGGCTAATACACACAATAAATTTTGGATTTGATTGTTCTAATCCCTGTAATTTCAATATTTTTTCTGCTCTTACAGAATTCTTAAATAAAATCTACATAGCTGAGCCATGCTTTGGTAAAGGTGCATTCTTTCAACCCTATTAAAAAAGTCAGTCAGAAAAAGTCAAGGCTCGCATTTAAAATAACTAGAAGTTCGAAGAAAGTTCTATGGGAAGTAACAAGGGGTGGGGGAAAGCCAAAACAAAGCAAAACAAAACAAAACAACAACATCAAAATAACTTCATTGTCTTTAAGTAAGAATCAGTTCATAACTGGTCCTCTGGTAGGTTTTGAAACTAAATTACTTGAGAGGACCTTGCCTATGTTTCTCCTAAGGAGTCACTCATGAACTCAAACTTCCAGAGAGGTGATGACACTATGATGACATTGTGTTAACAGCACAACTCCCTACAGACTCTGACACAAATGCTCCGTAAGAGAGACCTCGAAATTTTCAGAAATCAAGTTGATACTTCGAGTTTTGCCTGACATTTGGAGGGTGCATGAAGGACCTATTTAATAGGTTTTTTAATACATTTTTGTATACATTTTATACCTGTCTCATAATACCAATACCACAAGTGGATGGCTTTAAAGAACAGAGGTTTGGTTTGGTTTTGTTTTGTTTTTTCTGAATACAGAGAACAGCTGGCATTAGAGGGCAAAGTCCTTCCTTTATGTATGTATTTCCGTTTGTGTTAATCGTCAGCACAGTCTTGGTAGATACATCTGTCTCAGCTATCTGTCTTCTACATCTCCCCTTCTGTGTCTGTGTGCCCATTTAGCCATTTGGAATTCATAAATGAGTGATCAGAACCCACTCTACTTGGGGAAGGAAGCTCTGGTGGCTTAGTGGTAAGAAGTTACTCTGCAATCACAAAGGTATGTGATTCAAATCTGCCAGTTGCTCCATGGGAGAAGGATTGGCAGTCTTCTCCCATGCTATTAACTGTCTCTGAAAACCCACTGGCAGGTCAGCTATGAGTCCATTCTGATTCAAAGCACACAACAACAACAACAAATTACTTAGGGAGTACTGTTGGAAAAGCTGCTAACCTCTTCTCTGATGGTTCAAACTCACCAACAGCTCTGCAGGGGAAAGTTGGACAATCTCTCCTCTGCAATTTACAATCTTAGGAATCCAACGATCTGTTACTAGTTGTTCCAACCCAATGTTAATGGCAGTAAGTGAAAGACTACTCCGCTAAGACAACACAATGAAGAAATTTCCACTTAATTCAAAAATTCAAAACCATTCCACCAAGGTGGAACAAACTCATAGCCGTTCCTCCACGGGGCTTTTAGAGGCAGTAAATTGGATCATCCGTCTTTCTCTCACAGAACCACAAGAGGACTCAAATCACCAGTGAAGATGACCTTTGGGTCAACAGCACAGCCTTTGGACTACATCATCATTTTATCATTTAATTGGGAATATAGAATGATTGAGTTCAACTCAATGCATTGCTGACAGCTGACCATACAGCAGGTTTCCAGGGCCGTAAATTGCACTGGAGGAACTAACCCACCTTTCTCCCGTCAGAACTGTCGGTAGATTTGAACTGCCAGAGAAACGTTGGGGTAGCAACTCCCCAAAGACTCTGTCACAGATCACCAGTTCTCTCTCCCAAGGTGCCTCAATGAAGGTTTTAACAATCAAACCTTTGAACTGTGTGCTTTTGAGATTGCAGTGCAGTTTCTGACCACTAGGCAGCCGGAGCTCCACATACAGACCAAGGATTCTTATATGGGGATATCAGGGAGCTTATTTTGAGAGAGTAAAATGGGGGCAAATAAATCAGTATGCTGGGAAAGACTAATCTAGATAAACATTGAAAGTGAAACCAGAGTGCTCCTTCTAGGGAACAATGGTGAAATTTCATCTCGTGAACTTTGGGCATGTTGATAGGAGGGGCCAGTTTTGGGGAAAGAACACCATACTTATAAAAGTGGAGGGTAGGCAAAGGAGAGGAAGACCCTCAACAAGATGGATTGAAACACTGACTGTAACAATGACTCAAGTTGGCAGAGATGATGAGGATGGCACAAGATAGGGCAGAGTTCAGATCTGTAGTTTCTCAGATCGCTATGAGTTATGTTAAAGGCACTTAACAATAACAACATGTAAAACTTATACCAAAAAGCAGTTACTTGAACAGAACAAAGGTATACTGTCCAGTTTAAAATCAGAAAAGCTGTGCATCAGGTTGGACTGTCTATCTGAAGAAGAACATGGCATCAGGAACAGAGAAAGAATTATTGTCAACTCTTTATATGTAAGTGTAAAAATCCTTACCTGCTGAAAATGAAGAGAATGTGAAGCACTAGCTAAAAAAGATAAAGACGTTGTTGTTGTTGTTATGTGGCGTCAAGTCATAGCAACCTTATCTACAACAGCTCTAAACTATAAAGACAACAGCCTCAATATAAAGAAGAAAACAGTCTTTACAACAGGACCAATAAGAAACACTATAATAAGAAGGGAAAAGATTGAAGTTGTCAAGGCTTTCATTTTACTTCGGTCTACATTTAGCAACTATGAAAGTTGCTCTCAAGATAGAAATCAATGTAAATGGGAAAATCTGCTAATTTTAATAACCAAGGTGCACTTGACTCAAGCCATGGTATTTTTCTATCACAAATGTGAAAGTTGATTGATGAGTAAGGACTGATGTGTTTGCATTACAGCGTTTACATAGAACATGAATTGTTATTTTGGACCACTGAAAGAACAACTCTACCTTGGAATGAATGCAATGTTACCATGCTCAGAAACATGAATGATGAGACCTTGTTTCACACATTTTGAACATGTTATCAAAAAGGGTTTGCCACTTGGGAGAACGTCAAGCTTGGCATAATTTAGGGTCAGAGGGAAAAAAGAAGCCCTTTAATGAGATGAATTCACACAGTAGCTGGAACAATGGGTTCCAGCAAAGTGATAATTGTGAGAATAGAGCAGAGCAGGCAATATTTGTTCTGTTGTCCACAGAGTCAACGCTGTGGTTTGGAACCAAATTGGAAACTCCTTATATTTTCGTTGATAAAGCAAGTGTTTAAAGTTAGACAGATAAGAATTTGACATATCAGCTGTATGAAGTTTGGGCAACACAGGTATATGAAAATGAAGCAACCCATAATTTCATGGCAGGGTTGACCTAAGAAGTGGTCAGTCCAGCCTTTGTCATACAATAAAAACTGAAAAAGCTGGACCCTGTGTGAGGTCGAAACCTGTCACAGAAGGAAAACAAAAATACTTCCCACTACTAGAAGAAAAAAAAATCAAAGACGAGACTTGAAAAACCAAGGCAGTCTTGCTGAATTTCAGCTCTCATTAGGTTACACTTTATAACCAGATTTATCTAGAAAGAATCATGAAATATGGTTGAAAAACTGGCTTTATTTCTATTTCATTTTTCCTTCCAGGTGTGAGGTCAAATCATGGGACCAGGTGTGAGGTCAAATCATGGGAGATATCAATTTCTCTTGACTGCAGCTCACTCCTAGGCCGTGTGTGTGTGTGTGTGTGTGTGTGTGTGCGTGCACACGCGTGCGTGCGCGCACATGTGTGCCAGCAGCACAATTCAAGGGAATCTGTCCCTGGATATTTCCAGCCAAAGCTTTTTTTTTTTAAATGAATGAACTGGTGAACTGGTTCTTGAGATGTAATGTATCCTTGACAATTATTGCATGCCTATAATGGTTTAGAAAAGTGACTAGTTATATAAACTTCCAAAGATGCTCATAATAAGGCTTTCATCATGAAATTTATTTCAATTATTTTTTTCAACTTGCTTGTAGAAAAGTCAGAATTAGAATTATTAAGTAGGAAATCAGAATAATTTTTTACTAGTTTTTTTACTGAAATTGTGGCTAATATATTTTTTAATTCTCCTTTCTTGTATATTGTTACCTGTAGTTTTATATATTAATAGTTATGTTTGTATCCTTTATTGTCAAGTTTCTTCCATATATCTGGAAGCATGAATAATGATCCTAATTATAAACAGTCAATAAATAGTAAATGAAAGTTAGTTTAAGGTTAATATTGATCTGAGCTGACCCTCTGGTGAGTTTTCAGAGGCAGTTAATCACAAGGGAGGAGATTGCCCATCCTTCTCCTGCGGAGCTGCTGATAGCGTCGAACCCCGTGCCTTCAGGATTACTGCACAGCTTCTTGCCATTAGACCACTAGAGATCCCATTATAAATAGTCAATAAGTGGTAAATCATAAACTTAGTTTAAGGTTCATACTGATTTGAGTAAGTTAAAGAAAGCTTTTTTCTTAAAAATGTGCATAAATAGTATAATGTGGACTTCAATTCTATGTCTATATCTTGCATATTAAATAATAATAGTAATTCTTTCCTACTTCTTTTTGTGAATTACCCTTAATTCTAAATTGTCAATATAGACCAATGGGAAAAACTATAACAATTTATATTAATTACTTGATCTTCAAATTTAAAATAGAAATGATGAATTTTTTGTAACTTAACAAATAGATAAAGGAAACATTGGCCATAATGTAAAGATTATGTTAATGGAAATTATCCCCTCATGAAAAGTGAATCACTAACACTATTGGTTCTATAATAGTTTGTCAATAGGAAAACAGAGTTCTATGGCATATTAAAATCATCACACAAAATCAAATATTAAAAGCCCAAGTTTATTATTGCTGTCATCTCTCTGAGAGAGGTGTTAGATGCTAAGGATTACTTCTCAAATCTCATTCAGAAAAACAGGTTTCATTTTTTAAGCTTCTGGAGGTATTCTGTGTCTTGCTAGAACTTGGTTGTGTCTGCTGAGTGATAATACATTGCTTTGAGGCAATTCACTGAAATCTCATTTCATTGAAGTGCGAATCCATTGATAGCAATTTAAAATTTGTCCCAGATCAAAGTTCACCCTTTGTGCATCTGAAGGTTTAGATTTTATTCTTTGTGTCAAGAACTGACTGTGATTCAAGTGCCTATCAGGATTGTCAAAGTCATGACATTGCCTTCTAGTCATTTATAGACTTCTATCTGAAGCAGTAGCATTGTGAGCGAACATCCTGAGAATTATAATGAGAGCCATTGTTTCAGCTGTCTTTGAGGTGACTTCAGGTGGCTTTCCTCTTATCATAAAATGAAAATTTTTAGAAAACTCTCTTCAAATATGCAGCTACCAGGAGTTTTGCCAGTTCTGAAAGCTTCAGGAAAATAATTTGACTGGGTATTGGAAGAATCAAGTGTGATTCTTGGTATATTCTCCTTTTAGGAGAATGAAGTAGTATAAAGTACCATTAAAATACACTGTCCTTTATGCTTTAGCTGGTCATCACCTTCATGCATCTCGTTGTGTGAGCCATTCAAACTTCCTGAGCATATTTTCCAATTTGTATGAGGGGACTACATCATTGAGCCAATGATTGTCTTTGAGCCAAATTTTTTTTTAGTTCAATGAAGCATAACAAAAATGATTAAAGCATTAGGTTTTATTCCAGGTTACATGGCCTTTGACCAGCCAAATAAACCCAGAGATATCACATAGTTTATATTCAAATGTGGGGGAAACTTAAAGACCAAATTAGAAGATTTAAAAAAAATGGATTCTAGAAATCCCTGTGGTAGTACAAATATAATTATACCTCTGTGCAAATACTCAAAACAAGTAGAAATAAAAACAACACATGGGGAATGTAATGATATTTCTGCTAACGGAAGGGCTTGTTCATTTCATATAAATTGCTTGACCCAAGGAACTAAATTATTCCTTCAAATGAAGACAAGGCGTGTCTGGCTTTCCACTGAGGAATCACATCTAAATGTAAATGACTTTCCCATATGACCCCCAGTCCACTCACGTGAGGCTGACAGGTATATTTGGATTTCTTGAGCTTTCCTGTAATATCTTTTCACTCTCAGGATATTTTGCTAGCCAAAAACACTGTTCACATAATTTTATAGTTTGACAGATAAAAGAGAATGACAAGAAGAAAATATCTTTCAAAGGTATATAAGCACTAATTGTTTGGAACTATCAAATTACTCCATGATTGTACTGATAAAGGAAAAAGAAATTTTAACTGCTCATCAGTTTTTAAAAAGCAAAACCACCTGTAATATAATGTTATTGCTGTCTTTAAAACATATTTTAGGTTCAAAAATTTTTAATTTAGCTGCTTCCTTTGCAAAAAAAAAGTTTCATTTTGCTTCTTTGATGAGAAATGGTTTAAGCAGTATCAGTGCTCTTGCAAAATGGTGTGCGTGCTGATATCACCACCACGTTAGACCTGTATTGGATTTCTTCTGCAGGAGACTTTCCAGGCACCATTACAAAATAAAGCTCGGTCGCAGGCATTCTAAGCAAATGGCAGGCAGTCAATCGAACTGGAAAGGTTGCCTTAGCTAATTGAATCTAATTGTCAGCTAATTGCTGACATTTTCTCTTTTCCCTGACTTCAAACTTTGTTATTAGAATACAGATCATTTAACAACAGTGGTGAAAGGAGTAAAAGGATTGAAAGTGACCTTGGAAGGAGGTAAAGAGTCACTTTTTAGGTAGCAAATGTGACAATAATGTGATCATGAAAAATTGAGAAGGATAAATATTTTTGTTTTCTTCAGACACCAGGTGATTATTGTTGTTGTTGTTGTTGTTGTTGTTTGTGCCACCAAGTCTCCTGTGACTCTGTGTACAATACCTCTGAACCCTGCCTTATCCTGAGCCAGTATCACTATCTCCCACATACCCACCCCCATTTCCTCAGTTACTGTGTCACTCCGTCTCATCCACTGTTTTCCTCTCCTGTGCTGTGCCTCTACCCTTCCCAGCCTGATGACCTTCTCCAGGTCCTCTGAAAGGGAGAAGGTAAATCACCGAAGAATATTCAACAGAATAAGAGGACATTTCCTCCCGTGAACTGTCATGTTGTTGTTGTTGTTACTGTTGGGTATCATAGAACCAACCAATAGCTGACCCTCCAGTGGGTTTTCAAAGGCAGTTAATCATATGGGATTAATCCTTTTCCCTGTAGAGTAGCTGGTGGCCTCAAACTGCATGCCTTCGGGATTGCAGTGCAGCTTCCTGCCATTAGGCCAGCAGAACTCCCTTAGACTGTCATAATAATGTATTTTACTTCATAGAGAAGACAAAACAAAAATCCTCTGCAAATGAGATTGTGGACAGACAAGCAGAAAACATTTTTCATTGAACTGTTTTATAAGTTAGGCATTACTTTCTGCCTTTAAAATTTAGGGCCAGATTGTTATCCACATTTCTCAATATAGATTCCAAAGATCAAGTCATTATTGGGAAAAGGAGGATGACTACATCACATCACCATTCACCTGCTTGGTGAACATCCTCCCAGGTCAACTCCACCACCACTCCCCACAACAAGCACCTCAGGAGAACTTAGTTCCTGCTGTCTCCAACAGGGAGAGATTCAGTCTTTCAGAGGCAGAGGCGGGGCCCACATGGTGCCCCTCTGCCAACCCCCAGGGTATTCTCTTCTGCCTTCACAATAGTTTAATGATAGGGAATGTGTCTCATTTTCCCAATAACTTCAAAACACAGAACTAGGCCAATAGGCAACATCATGATACATGGGCAAAAATTGAAGTTGTCAATAATTTCGTCTTGCTTGGATACACAATAAACACCCTTGGAAATAGCAGTCAAGAGAGTAGAAGGCATATCACGTTGGGGAAATCTGCTGTCAAAGACATGTCCAAAGTGCTAAAGAGCAAAGATGTCCCCTTAAAGGCTAAGGTGTGCCTGATCCAAGACATGGTCCTTTAAAATACTTGCTAAGCTTTTGAAAGTTAGACAATGATTAAGAATGATAGTTGAAGAATTGATAGCTTTCAGTTGTGATATTGGAGAAGAGTAACAGAGCTGTGGTGTTGATGAAGAGTGCTGAATATTCCATAGCTAGCCAAAGGAGTAAACAAGTATATTTTGCAGAAAGTGCAATCAGGGTGCTTCTTAGAGGCAAGGATGCTGAAACTTCATCTCACATATATTGATCATGTTAGCTGATGCCAGTCCTTAGGAAAGGATATCATGCTATTAAATATGGAGGGTGAGCATAAGACTGATGTGTCAGATGTGGTAATGATTACCCATGGTGGACTGAGTTTGGTGGAGCCTCCCGATTATACCAAACTTGGAAGCAGGAGTGGCATCCACTTCTGAAATGGCTTGCCTCCGGAACTTCTATGAATGTGGAGAAACAATGAAAGTTATGCAAGTGTTTAGGTCTTTTATACAGAGTCGTTTTGAGTCATCTACAAGTCAATAAAACTTGACAACAACAACAAGCATAAGAGAGGAAGGCCTTCAACAGGCGAATTGACACAGGCACTGTAACAGTGGTCTCAAGTATATCAAAGACAATGAAGACAGCACAGGAAAGGGTAAGGTGCCTTATTCATAGGTTCTCTATGAGGTGTAGATGACTCCATGGCATCTAGTAGCCGCAACAACAATAACAACAACAAGCAGCTTTATCATTAAATAAAACTGGAATCGGAAAGAAAAGTCAATTGTTGCAGTTGTTAGGTGTCATTGCGTATGCCTCAAGGTGACCAAAAGATCTGAACCTTGTTCAATGCTGTGCCATCCTCATTTCTGACATACTTGAGCCCATTGCTGCACTGTGTCAGTCCATCTTGCTGGGAGTCTACCCCCTGTCATTTACCACCCGCCTTTCCAAACATCAAGTCCCTTCCCAAGGAATAGCCACTCATAACATTAAATGTATGTATGTAAAATGAAGCTTTGTCATCTTTGCCTCCAAGAAGGATTCCGGCTGCACTTTCTCTAAGACATTTCTGTTTGTTCTTTTACCAAGCCATGAGAAATTCAGTACTCTTCACCACCACCATACCTCAAAGGCATCAACTCTCTTCCTGTCACTCTTATTCATTGTCCAGCTTTCAGGTGCATAGTACATGACTGAAATGACCATGGCCTGAATCAGGCGCACCTGTAGTCTTCAAACTGATATCGTTGCTCCCCAGTCATTTGGAGAGGCTCCTGACAGTGGACTTTCCCAATACTGTTCTCCTGACTGCTAGGACCAAGGTGTGGATTATGGATCCAAGTAAGATGAAATTGTTGACAATGTCAATTTTTTCTCTATTATCATGATGTTTCCTACTAGTCCAGTGATGAGAATTTTTTTTCTTGATGTTAAAGTTCAACCTATTTTGAAGGCTATAATCTTTGATCTTCTGCAGCAAGCCCTTAGAAACTTCCTCTCTTTGAGCAAGTAAGGTTTATTTGCAATACATATGTTGTTTATGAGCCCTCCTCTGATCCTGATACCACATTCTTCTTCATATTCTGAATCATCTAAAATTATTTGTTCAGTATACAGACTGAATAGGAATGGAGAATAGCTGTAACCCTGATGCACACATTTCTTCATTTTTTTTAAAGCAGGCATTGTTCTCTTTCTCTGTTTAGAAAATAACTTCTTGTTCTAGGTATAGGTTTTGCATGAGAACAATTAAATAGTCTGAGATTCCTATTCTTCTCACTGTTAGCCATAATTTGTTATAATACACAGAGTCAAATATCTTTGCATAGTCAATGAAACGCATATAGACATTCTTCTGGTATTCTCTGCTTTCAGACAGGATCACTCTGACATCAACAATGATATCCCTGGTGCCACTGCCTCTTCTTAACCCAGCTTGTAATTCTGACAGTTCTGTGTCAATGTGGTGGTCTAGTCACTTTTGGATGATCTTCAACAATATTTTATCTGCTTATGATATTAAATATTTTTTCAGTAATTTCCACGTTCTGTTGGATCACCTTTATTGATAATGAGAATGACTTTGGATTTCTTCCATTTAGTTGGTCAGGAAACTGTGCTCCCAACTTTCTGGCATTGACTGGTAAGCATAACCAAGGCTGCATCTGTCAGTTGAAACATGTTAATTAGTATCCAAATAATTTCTGGGGCTTAATTTTTTATCAATGACTTTAGTGCAGCTTGAACTTCCTCCTTCATTACTATTGGCTCTTAATCATATGACACTCCTGAAACATTTCAGTGTTGACCAATTCTTTTCGACACAGTGACTCTGTGTATTCCCTTAGCATCTCTCATTATTATACCTAGAGGATTGAATTTGCTTTTTAGTTCTTTCAGATAAAGAAATGGTAAGTGTGTTCTTCCCTTTAGATTATCAAATCCCAGCTCTGTCCACTCCATTATAAGATTTGACTTTGGAATCTTATGTTCAGTTCTTTCATTTAATTATCTTTCCCCTTTGTTTGGGCTTCTCTACCGGTAGTCAGAAAATCAAAAGATGAATTGCACTGGGAAAATCTGCTCTTAAGGGACCTCTCCAGAGTAATGAGAAGCAATGATGCCAGTCTAGAAACTAAGTGTGCCTAATCCAGGCCATGGTCTTTGCAATTACTTGCTATGCATCATATAGCTGAAAAATGACTAAGGATAACAGAAGAAGAATTGATACTTTTGAATTGTGGTACTGCAGAAAAGTCTTGAACATATAATAGAATAAAAAAAAAACACATATAGGTCTGTCTTGGAGAGAGAGAGACCAGTTTTTCCCTTGGTCCAAAACAAGTCCAAATAAACCTCAAAATATGACATTGAGTCTATTCCAAGTGAACTTAATAATGATCTTAAATATGGATTTAAAGCAGTAGACACCAATGACAGAAGGCCAGAGAACTGTGGGATGACATCAATGATATCAGTCATGAAAAGAACAAAAGTTCATTACAAAGACAAAGGAGAGTGCAAAAGCAAAATGAACGTGAGAAGAGACTCTGAAAATTGCACTAGAGCTTGTTTATTGCTATTGTTATGTGCTGTCGAGTCACCTGTGACTCATAGTGACCCTATGTACAACAGCTCTGAAGCCTGCCCTGTCCTCAGCCAGTCTCACTGACTCTGACACACCTATCCTCATTCCTTCAGTCACTATATCAATCCATCTCATCCAGGGTTTCCCTCTCCTGTGCTATCTCTCCACCCTTCCAAGCATGATATCATTCTCCAAGGATCAGTCTCTCCTGGCCATGTGCTCAAAGTATGTGAGACAGAGCTTCAAAATCCTTGCCTCCAAGAAGCATCCTGATTTCACCCTTTCCAGGACAGACCTGTTTGATCTCTTGTCAGCACATGATATATTAAATACTCTTCTCCAGCACAACTCAAAGGCATCAATTTTTCTTTTATCATCTTTATTGATTATCCGGCTCTCTCATACATAGTAAGTGATTGTGAAAAACGTGGCTTGGATCAGGCACACCTTGGTCTCCAGATTGACATGAATGCTCCTCAGTACTCTGGAGAGGTCCCTGACAGCAGACTTTCCCAACGTAACTCATCTTTTGATTTCCTGGTGACTGATTCCAAGAGTGTTGCTGTCTACACTCTCAATCTCGTCACTGTCCAGTATGATGCTGCCTATCAGCCCAGTGGTGAGAATCTTTGTTTTCTTGATGTTAAGGTTCAAACCATTTTGAAGGCTGAGGTCCTTGTCATTCTGCAGAAATGCTTCAGGTCCTCCTCAGTTTCAGCAGCCAAGGTTGTGTCATCTTGCATAGCACAGGCTGTTGGTGATGACTCTTCTCCAATCCTGATGCCACATTCCCCCTCATAAAGTCCAGTTATAATAATGATCTGTTCTACATATAGGTTGAAAAGATATGGAGATAGGATGCACCCCTGACATACACCTTTACTGAGTTTGAACTATGCAGTATTTCCTTGCTCTTTTCTGAGGACTGCTTCCTGGTCCAAGTATGGGTTTCACATCAGCACAATCAAGTGTTCTGGGGTTCTTCCTCTTCTCAGGTTTAGCCATAATTTTTTGTGATCCACATAGTCAAATGTCTTTGCACAGGCAATGGAATGTAGACTTTCTTTTGATACTTTTGATTTCAATTTTGATTCATCTAACATTGGCTAATATATCCCTAGGGCCACAGCCTCTTCTAAACCCAGACTGCACATCGGGCAGTTCTCTGATGATGTAACTTTCCAATCATTTTTGGATAATCTCAATAGGATCTTGCTTGAGGCTTGAGTGTGAAATCAGTGTTACTGTTCAATAATTTCCACATTCTGTAAGATTACCTTTATTTTTTTTTAATGAGAATATAGATCTCTTCCAGTCACTTGGCAAGGTAATTGTCCTCCAGATTTCTTGGCACACCCTAATGAGTGCATTAAGGACTGCATCTGTCTGTTGAAATATGTCAATTGGTATTCCAACAATTTCTGGGGCTTTATATTTTGCCAGTTCCGTCAGTGCAGCTTGAACTTCCTCCTTCATCACCACTACCTGTTGATTGGTTGTTATTTCATTGAATTCTTCTGTGTCAGCCAATTCTTTTTGGTACAGTGACTCTGTGTTTTTCTTCTATCTTCTTTTGATTTTTCCTGGATCATTCAACATTCTGCCCATAGCATTATCTCCCCCCCCCTCACCCAATATTCTTAAGTATTGCAACTTGAGGCTTCAATTTGTTCTTCAGTTCCTTCAGCTTAAGAAATGCTGAGCAAGTTTGTCCCTTTTGATTTTCTGACTCCAGTTGCTTTCACATTGTAATATTTTGCTTTGTATTCCTGCGCTCCCCTTCGAAATCTTCTATTTAGCTCCTTATCTTCTTGATTTTTTCCCCTTTGCTTTGGCTTTTTGGCATTCTAGTGCAATATTTACAGTCTCTTACGACATCCGTCTTATTTCTTTTCTTATTTTTCTGTTTTTGTAATGACCTTCTGCATTCTTCATGGCTGATATTCTTGACATCTTCCCAGAGCTCTTCTATCTGGTCTTCATTCATTACTGTTTAAGGCCTCAAACCTGTTCCTGAGATGGTTTTTAAATTTAGGTGGGACAGATTCACAGTCAAACTTTGGTTCTTGTAGATTGATTTAATTTTCTTTAGCTTTAGTTTTATGGTCTTTTCCAAAATCAACACGTGGTCTAGTTTGACAGCCGATATTGAGCTTCTCCAGTGTTTCCCTCCCCACTCACTACCCTCCACCCCGATTTAAGCAATCTGATTCCTGTGTGGACCATTAGGTAAAGTCCATGTTTATAGTCACTGTTTGTGCTTTTTATTAAAAGCATTTACAACAAACAAGACCTTGACTGTACAGAATTCTATCATTCTACCTTCAGCCTCTTTTCTGTCACCAATCCTTCTTCCTTTTCTCAACTTTTGCACTGCAGTTGCTTATTATTATTAATGCATCTCAGTTGTGTATTCGATTGATTTCTGACTGCAAATTGGATAGTTTTTAAAATTTTGAATAGTAATTTTCAAAGGAAAACATTTATAATTGAGAATTAAATCAGATAAATTCACATATAAGAAATAGCAAAATGTTAGAAAATACTTTAAAATTTATAAAGTGCTTCTGGATAAATGAATATACATGACAATAAACTGGTGTGTTTACAGTGATTTATTCTGGTAAAAAGAAAACTGCTTTTCTCAGTGTAATATCTTTTTAAAAACTAATTATTTTAATCATTTGCAAATAAATAATATTCAGTGCATAACATTTTTGTTCTACCTTTCCTCAAGCAAATTTGGAAGCATATAAATGGAACTTCAAATATTCAATATATTTTAATCAATTATGTGTTTCTAGTAATCTAGATGTCCCATGCTAATAAATAGCACAGCAAAAGAGTCATGGAAGTATTATATATGATGTTGTTGTGTACCATTGAGTTGGAACTGACTCATAGCTGACCTGGCTGGTGGGTTTTCACAGACAGTTAATCGCATGGAAGGAGATTATCCATCCCTTTCCTGCAGAGCAGCTGGTGGCCTCAAACTGCATGCCTTCAGGATTGCAGCACAGCTTCTTTTCATTAGGCCACCAGAGCTCATTATATATGATAGAAAAATTATATATATATATATATAATGTTATCTAAAACACATGCTTTTATATTTTTAGTGACATGGCAGAATAAACACATTAAATTTAAAAACTTGAGAGCAACACTATATCAATGACTTAACTTCATAATAAGTTTCATAAAACAATGACACTCAAGATACATGATAACTTGTAATAAAAATATGATTATTGATAGCTAAATAGTAAACAAAATAAGCCCTACAATTTCTCCAGCTTACTGCCTGGAAAAAAATTTAGATGTGACCTCTTGTTAGGTGCCATCAAGTCAAGTGTAACTCATAGCGACTTTAAATGACAGATCTGAACTCTGTTCCATCCTGTGCTATCTTCACAATCTCTGACACATTTGAGCTCTTTGCAGCAGTCACTGTGTCAACCCACCTGGCTGAGGGTTTCTCTTTCTTCATCTCTCTACCTGCCCAAGCATGATGTCCCCCCTCCAATGAATAGTCTCTCATAGTAACATAACCAAAGTATGTGAGATGAAATTTTATCATCTTTGCCTCTAATGAACACTCTTGCTGCACCTTCTCAGAGATATATTTGTTTGTTCTCTTGGCAATCCATGGGATACATAGTCTTCTCCAACTCTTCTTCAACACCACAGTTCAAAGGTATCAGTTTTTCTTCTTTCATCTTTATTCACTGTCTAGCTCTCAGCAGCATAGCCAGTGATTGAAAAGACCATGACCTCAATCAGGCACACCTTAGTCCCCAAACTAACATCATTGATCCTCAATAATGTGGAGATTCCTGACTGTACACTTTAGAGAAGATGTGTTACGGAATGATATCAAGGATATCAATCATGAAGAGAACAAAAGGTCACTACAAAGACAAAGACACAGGAGAAAGACAAAACCAAAATGGATGTCAGAAGAGATTCTGAAAATTGCACTAGTGTGCCAAGAGACCAAAACAAAGGGAAGAGATGAAGTAAAAAAGTTGAACAGAATATTTCAAAGGGTAGCTCAGGAATACAAGGCAAAGTATTATAAAGGAATATGTTCTTATTGTTTTTATGTGCCATTTATTTGCCTGCAACTCATAATGACCAGCTCTGAAGCCAGCCATGTCCTGAACCAGTCTCACTGGCTCTGAAACACTTACTCCCATTGCCCTAGTCACTACATCATTCCATCTCATCCTGGGTCTTTTCTTCCTGTGTTGTCCCTTCACCTTTCTGAGCATGATGTCCTTCTCCAAAGATTGGTCTCTCCTGGCCACATTCCTAAAGTATGTGAGATGGAGCTTCAAAATCCTAGCCTTCAAGGAGAAACTTGGTTTCACTTTCTCCAAGACAGACAAATTTGTTTCCTTGGTGGCCCATGGTATGTCCAAGAGTCTCCTCCAGCACCACAACTCAAAGGCTTCAATTCTTCTGTCATCCTTCGTCATTGTCCAGCTCTCTGATGCATAGCAAGTAATTGCAAAGACTATGGCCTGAATCAGGTGCACTTTAGTCTTTAGACTGACATCATTGCTTCTCAGTACTCTGGAGAGGTCCCTGACAGCAGACTTACCTAAGGCAATTTGTCTTTTGATTTCCTGACTGCTGGTACGAAGAGTGTTGATTGTGCAGCCAAGAAATCTGCAACTGTTAACCAACTCAACCCCTTCTCTCTATCATAGTGCTGCAATTGGCTCAGTGGTGAGAATCTTTGTCTTCTTGATGTTGAACTTCAAACCATATTGAAGACTACAGTCCTTATCTTTCTGCAGCAAAGGAGTATACAGAGTCACTGTACCAAAAAGAATTGACTTAGACAGAAGACTTTCAAGAAACGACATATGATCAAGAGATAATGATGACAAAAGAGGAAGTTCAGGCTGTTCTGTTGGACTTGGCAAAACATAAAGCCCCAGGAATTGATGGCATACCAATTGACATCTTTCAACAAACAAATGCTGCCCTGGACGTGCTCACCAGGTTGTGTCAAGAAATCTGGGGGACAACTACTTGGCCAACTGGCCAGAGGAGATATATATTTATTTACATTCCCCAAAAAAGGTGACCTGACCAAATGTGGAAATAATTGTACGATATCTTTAATATCACATAGAAGCAAAATCCTGCTGAAGATTATCCAGAAATGACTTGAACAGTACATTGACAGAGAAGTATCAGTAATACAAGCTGTCTTTAGAAGCGGCTGTGGCACTAGAGACATTATTGCCAATGTCAGATGGATCTTGGTAAAAAGTAAAAAATACTAGAGGAATATCTATCTGTGTTTCATTGACTGTACAGAAGTATTTGACTGTGTGGATCATAACAAATTGAGTTAACCTTGAGGAGAATGGGAATCCCAGAACACTTGATTATGCTTATGTCAAACCTATGGTTGGACCAGGAAGTAGTCCTCAGAACAGAGTAGGAAAACACTTCATGGTTCAAAATCAGAAAAAACATATGTCAGGGATACATCCTATATACCTTTTCTATCTATATGCAGAACAGATCAGTCAGGTGGTTGGGCTTTATGAGGAGGAATGTGGCATCAGGATTGGAGGAAGACTCATCAACCACCTATGTTATACAGATGACACAGCCGTGCTTCCTGAAAGGAATGTGTTGAGACCTAGAATTGGAGTATAAAAAGAGAAGAACCCACTCTGCGTTTATCTGAAAAAAACAAATTCAATCTTCAAGAGATGCCACGGGTAAAATCTTGAAAGATTCAGAAAGCATAAAAAAAGAGGGAGAGAACATACAGAGTTACTGTACCAAAAAGAATTAGTCAACACTGAAATAATACAGGAAATATCTTATAGTCAAGAACCAATGGTAATGAAGGGAGAAGTTCAAGCTATACTAAAGGTTTTGGAAAAAAAATGAAGTCCCAGGAATCTGTGGAATACCACGTTACATGTTTCAAATGACAAATGCAACCCTGTACATAACTCACCTGTCTATGTCAGTAAATTTGGAGGACAATTTCCTGGCCAATTTCCTAGAAGAGATTCATATTTATTCTCACTTCCAAGAAAGGTGATCCAATAGGTATGATTTAGAAAGAAGCAACTAGTAAGACTGGGAGTTTCTTGGAGTTCAAAAACCAAGTTGGTTTTTTTTTAAAGGCAAAGCAGATATATACTGCCAGCCCATTTACTGAAGAAAACAGGTGTGAATTACTATGGAAATAGAAAAGTACACTTATATAACCAAGTATAAAGAAGGTTATATTGTAATGATGAAAGAGCTAATTAATCAAAAGGACATAAAAATTCTAAACATTCTTTCCCCTAGTAACAGACCTTTAAATCATAGAAAGCAAAAACAGATATAACTGAGAGAAACAGCAGAAATATATAAAATTATATTCAAAGATCTCCAAACTTTTAGCTCAATAAACCTAATAGAAAATTAGTGAGGATACAAAAGGTCTGAAAAAATTCCTATTGCCTAAAGAACATCAATAGTAATTAATTATATAAAATACAATGTTTAGTGACTACATAAAACACAATCTACATAAATGAAACAATGCAAATGAATGTTTGTATGCAAACCAACTTAAAGAAAAAAATAATTTCTCTCACAAAAATTGGAAAAAAAACCCTGGTGGCCTAGTGATAGGAAGCTATACTGAAATCCTGAAAAGAAACAATTTGAGGTACCCACTGCTCCATGGGAGAAGGATGGACAATCTCCTGCTATGTATTGCCTCTGAAAACCCACTTGAAGGGAGCATCCGCTGTGGGTCCTGTTCCAATTTTATAGTAAACAACAAAAAAAAAAGGGAGATATATGTTCAGATAATCAGAGATTATTTTTTCTCAAGACAGATCATATTCACAGTCACATAACACACAACAAAAATTTTTTTAAATTGTCCACATCCTATAGAAAATGGTAAGCAAGCTAATGAAATGAAAATCACTCTATTAAAGACAGGTATTTTTAGTGTGGCCAAAGTTTGGAAACTAATTCCATGCCTCTAAGCAGTTTTATTAATGAATATATACTAGTGCTTATTACTAGTGAAATAACTGTATAGGTGAATATATCAGTAGAAAAATTGGTATTTTGAATTGAATGAAAGGGGTAAAAGGGTATCTATTTTTTGTTTGAAAACCACACCGAGACAACACACCATATCTGCTATCTGAGCAAAAATTTTCAGAAACCAAATACAGAACAACAACAACAACAACAACAAAAAACCAACAAACACACAAACAAACCAGAATGCATACTGCCTAATTCTATTTTTAGCAAATTCTTGAAAATAGATATTAACTTACAGTAACAAAGAGCACATTAATTGTTGCCTCAGGATCAATGTGTTTAAGAGGATTTGAAATGAAGGATAGAAAAAAAATGATAAGTTTTGTGGGGTAATTTATGTATGTGTTTATGGTTTTAGTAGTTTATATGTTTATCAAAACACCAAATTGCTTCAATAGGTAATATTAAATATGCATAGAATATATGTAAATTTGTAAATGTACCTTATATAAATAGGTAAAAGAACTGCTTACTTTGCAACTATTATACCCCCCAAAAGCTGATTGAAAAGGTAAAATTAAAAATATGGGTACTGTAGAATGATTTAGAGGATACAGAAGGAAAACTAAAGGAAACAGACAAAAAATGAGGAAAAAAGAGGAGATAAAACAAGCAGCAACCATGGCTAGAACTAGGACAGTAGCAAAGCAAGAAACAGAGGAAGCACTCAGCTTATTGCCCAATTGATGACTCCTCCATCCCCCCATCTGTCTCCCCTGAGTGTGCTGGTAGCAGAAACGGGAGCTGTGTGGTGCTCATTCAAGCAGGTTTATCTGAGCTTTAAGGGAAAATATCCTTGTTGTTGTTGTTATGTGCCATCAAGTCTTTTGCAACTCATAGCAACCATATGTACAACAGTCCTAAACCCTGCTCTATCCTGTGCCAATCGCACTGCCTCTGACAC
>NW_006400059.1:178496-179953 GCF_000299155.1 Elephantulus edwardii
CTGGGTCATATGGAATTTCTATGTTCAGCTTTCTGGGGAAATGCCAAACTGCCTTCCAGAGTGATTGTACAATTTTACAATCCCACCAATAGTGAATAAGAATTACTATCTCACTACATCCTCTCCAACATTTATTACTTGCTACTACTGGAGTGAGATGGTATTTAATTATGATTTTGATTTGTATCTCTCTTATTGCCAGTGATTTTGAGCATTTTTTCATGTGTCTGTTGACCATTCAAGTCTCTGCCTCTGTGAAAATTCTATGTCTTTTCCCATTTTGTAATTGTGTTATGAGTCTTTTTCTTGTAGAGGCCCTGTAGGATCCTGTAGGCTTTCTTTTATAATCCAATCTTGTAGAGAGTTATTCAGTTCCCACATGGTGGGTTTGTAAGCTTTACCCTCTTACTGTTAATTTACAGTTTTATGGCATTATTCTTTTTAATTTATTGAGACTGCTTTGTGTCCTAATATGTGCTCCATTCTGGAAAATGCACAATGTGTGTTTGAGAAGAAAGTGAATTGAGTGTTAGGTGAAGTAGCTTGAATATATGCACAAGGTCAAGTTGGTTGATTGTATAATTTAGCTCTTGTGCATCTTTGATAAGTTTCTTTTCATTTGACCTATCCCTTGGTGATAGTGGTGTGTTGAAGTTTCCTACCACAACTGTGGTGCAGTCTATTTCTTTTTTCAGTTCTGTTAACCGTTTTATGTTTTTCAGGTCTGTCATCTGGAGCGTAAATGTTGACCAAGGTTATGTCTTCTTGATCTATTGTTCCTTTAATCAGTATGTAGTGCCTTTCCTTATCATTTATGGTGGTTTTCATGCTAAAGCCTATTTTATCAGAGATTAGTATTGTCACTCCTACTTTTTTGTAGTTGTCATTTTCTAAGTATGTTTTTTCCAGCCTTTGATTTTGAGTCTGTCTTTCTCTCAAATTTTTTAGATGTGTCTCTCTTGTAGGCAATATATTTATGGGTTTTGTGGTTTTTATCCATTCTGCTACTGTTTTTCTCTTGACATGTCATAGCCAAATTCTACACATTAAAAGGATAGAATACTAAAAGCAGTGTGAGAAAAATAGTCACCTACAAAGAAATAACTAGATTAAGTTCTGATTTCTCAGTAGAAATCATGTGAGTTACAAGACAGTAGGATGGCATAGACAGAAAGTTGAAAAATCCCAATTGCCAGCCAAGGATCCTATAATCAAATACAAAGACAAAATAAGATCCTTTGCAGAAAACAAGGAATTTAAGTAATTTGTGAAAAAAGACCAAAACTACAAGAAATTTCAGTGGTCTTTCACAAGGAGATGCCAAAAGAAAATAGATGGACCATAGTAACCAGAAACAACAGGAAAAGAAATATGGCAAAAGGGCATAAGTAAAGCCTGGCCTGACAATAATCACACTTTATGTGAATGGACTAAATATACTAATCAAGAAAAAAAGT
>NW_006400059.1:180900-188283 GCF_000299155.1 Elephantulus edwardii
GGGGGACAGTGCAGGAGGGGAAGACCCTCTATGAGGTGGATTGATTCAGTGACTGGGGTAATTGGGATGGGTGTGTCAGAGGCAATGTGATTGGCACAGGATAGAGGAGGGTTTAGCACTGCTGTACATAGGGTCGCTATGAGTCATAAATGACTCGACAGCACATAAGAACAACATATAGGGTCACTTTGAGTTGGAATCAACTCAATGACACTTTACAAGAATATTGACCGCCTAAAGATTGGTGATTTGAACTCAGCTATAACTTCAAGAGACTAAAACCTGGTAATGTGTTTCTGGAAATTATTAGAGACAAGACATATGTTAGAGCAATTCTACTCTGTCATTTGATTGCTATGAGTTTAAAATCACTGAATGACACCTAACAACAGCACGTATATCTTACATTTCTCTAAGGATAGGGCTCATGTCTTTTCCTTTTGTATATTTGAACCGAAGTTCTCAGTACTAATGCTTGGAAAAATACTTCCAAATCTTTGACTAATAATAGATCCTAGAATGCTCAGAATGAGGCACTGACAGTGTAGTCCATAGAGTTGTGCTATTAACTCAAAGGCCCCTACTTCCCTGCAGGTTCAAATCCACCAGTTGCTATATGTGAAAAAGATGGCTAGTAACTTCTCATGGGAACTTGCTGGATGGTCATCTATGAGTCAGAATGGACTCAGTTAGAGCTGTGATAGAGAGAGAGAGACGGGAGAGAGAAGAGAATGTTCAATATATTAAAAAAAAATATTCTCTGTGAACTTTTAACTGAGAGTTAAATTGTTCTGCATAGACTATCTTCCAGAATCAATTCTACAGAATAGTCGCAGACACCCTGTTACACTATCAGTCTCAAAGATTTCCTTGTCTACAAGTATCAACCAAACATCACTTTCATAAAGGCACACAAATATTCCTTGGGTTCTGTTTAGGAAAGTGCTAAGAATTATTTTTTTAAAAATCTTATGTCTATTTTTAGAAATCAATAAATAAAAAGTTAAATATCCTACTTAGAGAACTCAATTATGTGTACTTGCTCATCTTGTGGTTAATAACTGAGGCATTGTTGCACTTGAAAAAAAATAAACAGAGGCCCATTTATTATGTTCCTGTTAGGAGGGTTTTCAGACCTTTTCATCCCTCAATGCTAGTGTTGTTGGCCAAGGAGAGGCTCAGTGTTAGAGTCTTTTGTATTTGTCTGTCTGCTGTAAGTTCTGAGAACACTTTCATATGAGTGTCAATAAAGCACAGTCTGAGGAAATTACAATCTTCTATTATAGCAATGTGAACCACTGAATGGGAGCCATATGGTTCATGTCTCTAATAGTTAATTAAGACAAAAGAGGGTGTTTACTTTGGTTACAATTTACATTCTCACTAGACTGAAGTCACTCTTTTTGAATGATGACTAATATATCTTATTTTAGTTAAGTTATAAGTTACTCTCAATGGTGGACAAATGTTCTCCTTTACCAAAGGACTTTCCTCAGAAATTATTCATGGGGAGAGAATTTCCTCTCCCCATTCCAACAAATATTTGAAATAGAGAAATAGTAGATGATCTTCTGTTGGGAGATTTTATTTCAATTATAATGTGAAGATAATCCAAAACATAAGTTGATTTATTTCCATTGTAATAACACTAAAAACGTGTGAAAAAAAACTTTTAATTTAGTTGTTCTGCTAAAAAAAAGAACAAACAGAAACTCGTTCAAAATATTATTTAAAGAGTCCTATTTGAGGTAATGCACATAGTCAAGGGCTCTTCATGACATTTTGCTGGTTACATAAAGGATTAAGTTGCTAAGGGCAACCATTTCTGAAATAATTGGGTAACTAGAATAAATAGATTCACATCATAAGGTGATACAGAATTTTGATATTACAGAAGATCTCCTGATGAAGTTGAAAAGGGGTGTCAGAACAAATGGAAGCCATGGATAAGAGTTAGACTACTTCAACTGAGAAAAGAAGAATATTGGAAAAGATGCTGTAAAGACCTGATAGAGAGGAAGAAGGACCACCAAGAGAACAAACAGGTCTGGTGACAGGGTGAAACCAAGTTTGTACTTGGAGGCTAGGATTTTGAAGCTCTGTCTTGAATAATTTGGTCATGTTGTCAGGAGGGACGAGGTCTTGGAGAAGCACATCATGCTTGGAAGGACAGAGGGACAGCACAGGATAGGAAGACCCTAGATGAGATGGATTGCCATAGTAAGTTAAGTAATGGGAGTAGGTGTGTTAGAGTTAGTGACATTGGCTCAGGATAGGGCAGGGTTCAGAACAACCCTCATAGAGTTAGTATGAGTCATAGTCAACTCAATGGCACATAACAACAACAACGACAACAACTTTAATCTAGAAGCAAAAATTGGTGTGGTGAAAGAAAACATCTTACTCTTAATCAGAAATGTCTCAAGAACCAAGTCACGTCACCTACCCAATCTATTCCCATTGTTATTTGTAGGAATAAATGTGTCAGTATGAACCTCATACAAAGATCAGTTGATCAATTTTTGCTACAAGTATCAAAGGTAATTAAATTTTTAATTACTTGTAAAAAGAATTGAGAGAAAAATATTTCAGCTCTACTTTTGCCAACTGGATGTGTGGACAGAAATGTATTGCAGTCAAACAATAATGTTTATCACATAGTATTTTGTATTATATCCTGGATGTTTCTTTCTTTCAGTAAACGCTAAACTTCTGAGGGGCAAAGTATGGATTTTACCATCTTTTTATCATGTAGTTTCTTTCTTTTATATAGAATACCAGATAGCATTTTGTGTTGCTTTGCTGCTCAGTTTAGTGGCAATCTGAAGAAAATTTCTCTAAGAAAATTTGTAGTCTGACAAATCGTGGAGATGAGATTTCTCTGTCTGAGAAATCTAATAAGACAAAATGAACATAGGCAAGCATGAAAGAACAAAACCTTCTCAGAACCCAAGTTCAAATTTACTGCTCAATCATATTCCCACTCCACTACAAGTTTTTGGGAGATTTGTGACAGAATTGGGGTCTCAGTACAAGCACAAAAATATAAAGAGGTTTCTATATGTAGTTTTAGGAAGCACTTGTGACCTAGCTGGCAAGGAATTACACTGCAAATCCAAAAGCAGGAGGTTCAAATCCACCAACTACTGCACAGGAGAAAGAATGACAATCTCCTCCCATGTGATTCACAGCCTCTGTAAGAATCCATAGGGTTGGCTCACAGGGTCAGTTTGTTCTGATAGCGTGACAATGACTTGATCTTGGGTTTCAGCTGTTCTGCTATGCATTGCTTTGGATCACCAATGGACAAAACTGACATTTATTGAGAATTGAGGCAAATTCCTAATTACCTGTTTACTACACTCTTTTATTGCCAGCAGAATCCTGATATTTGGGGCAGGATAGTGATGTCCTCAATCAGGAAACAACGTTCCCAGGTTCAATCTCCCGGTGGGTAAAGTAATTAGATAACCAAGATCTAGTCAGTGAGAAGCAAGTGGAGGTAGAGGTTAGCTTAGTCTTCAGCGAAATGCTTTTTTAAAATTAAGGAAATGTGCTTAGGGTAAAACCCTTCGTTCTCTTTTTCACTGTGGTGGGGTGTTTGTTATTAGGTCCCACAATCAAGTAAATTTTGACTCAGCAATCCCATGCGACCGAGTAAAATGGTCCCGTAACATCTCTTAGGTGTTAATCTGATGGCATAATGCATGGGAAGTCACACTACCTACTAATGGGAAGTTTCAATCCACCAGCTGCTCTGAGGAGAAAGACAATAATCTCCTCTCATACAATTTGTTGTTGTTATGTGGTGTCGAGTCACCTGCAACTCATAGCAACTCTATGTACAACAGCCCTAAAGTCTGCTCTATCCCTTATTGTCTCTGACACACCTATGCCCATTACTCCAGTGACTGGATCAATCCATCTCATCAAGGGTTTTCCTTTCCTGCGCTGTCCCTCCACCCTCCCAAACATGACTTCCCTCTCCAAGGACTAGTCCTGCCTTGCAACATGTCTAAAGTATGTCAGATAAAGCTTCAGAATCCTTGCCTCCCAGGAGCAGCTTGGCTACACCCTCTCTAGGATGAATTTGTTTGTTCTCCTTTAGTAGTCCATCGTACATTCAAGTCCTCTTCTCCAACAACCACAGCTCACAGGCACCAATTCTCCATCCATCATCCCTAGTCTTTGTACAGCTCTCTGATGCATAGTAAGTAATTGCAAAGACCATGACCTGGATCAGGTGTCCCTTTGTCTCCAGACTGACATCATTGCTCTTCAGTACTTTAGAGAGGTCTCTAACTGCAGACTTTCCCAATGCAATTAATCTTTTAATTTCCTGGCTGCTGGTACCAAGAGTGTATAATTTAGAGTCTTCAAAAACCCATTGCAAAGTCAGCCATCAGTTGGCATATATATGCCTGACAGCAATAAGTGAGTTTGAGAATCTTTATAGGAAGAAAATATTGATGTTCTCAAGGATTTCATTTTCTTTGGAACCAACATCTTTGGATAATCAGCATCTTTGGAAGTAGCAGTCTCGAGGCATCAAAAGGCATATATGCTATCTCTGAAAGTAGCAGTGATGGTATCAAGTATCTGTAGAAGTAGCAAATAGATAAATAGCTGTAAAAGTAGTAGCTAAGGTATCAAAAGACAAATATACCTCTTTAAAGGGTTAAAGAGCAAAGATACCAGTTTAAAGACTAAGATGTGCTTTATTCAGACTATGGTTTTTCAAAAGCTTAACGTGCTTGTGAAAGTTAAACAACTAATAAGGGAGGCCTTTGAATTATAGTGTTAGCAAATACACTGACTATTCCGCGGCCTGCCAAAAGAACAAGCAAATCTCTCTTGGAAGAAGCACAACCAGGGTGATCTTTATTTGAAAAATGGTGATGAAATTTTGTCTCACACTTTGGGCATATTATCAAGAAGGGTCAGCCTTTGGTGTGGGACACTAGGCGTGGCATAGTGGAAGGTCAGCAAAGGAGAGGAACGCTCTCAATGAGATTGATTGAAACAGCATAATAATGAGTTGAAGGAAGGACAGTGGAGGTTGTGAGGATGGCATGGGATCACGCAGGACTTTAATCTGTGGTCCATGGGATCTGTATGAGTTGGAGTCAACTCCAGGGCACATAATCTTTACAAAAGTAGATATATCTATGTCCTTCCCTCAAAGTGCAGATTAAACCACCAATATTCTGGCTGGTAGTTGAGTGTTTAATGTTGATTCATCAAGGTTCCTCCTTTGTATTCAACCTAGAGTGAGGACTAAGTGTTTGAAGCACCAGCAGTCATACCGTGACCTTGAGGGACCTTAAAGCTGTCATTTCCTCTAAGGCTAATGAAATAAAAGTGTTTCTTGCAGATTTTAGGTCTCTGATGATTTTCTGGAGGTGACACAGTCTTTTTTCCCCACTCCTTTCAAAAATCTTCTAGAAAGAAATAAGATTGCATTTTTTCTAAGCTACGTTTTTTTGTTATTCATGTGGTTTAGTTTGTTTGTTTTGATGAGTCTGTACTGATTGATGAATGCAATTTCCACCCCTTCTTTTCCCCATCTAAACTTTTTTCTGAGTTCTGTCATCTCTTCTTACATATGCCCTGTTTAATAATCTTATTTCTGAGACTTTTTAAAAAAGTCAATATTATGCTTCCAGACTTTCTATATTATTTTTAACTTCTTTCATATTATTTTGTAATATTATACAGAATTTTTATCTGCTCTGTCTCTACATATTTTCCGTATCTCTTCATTACCTGTCAATTGAGTATATTTTTTTCTGTTTTCAAGATGAGCTTCTTGTACAAAAATCCAGCTGGACCAATACAGCTATCCTGGAATCAATAGTGTTGGGAACTCAGCTCGATTGTTTGTGGAAATGATTTTTAAAATGAAAATTTGGCCTCCAAATAAATCCACCTCCAGTTTTCTAATCTAGCTCTTATAGGAACTCCCAGACTTAGCAGTTCTGAAGTTTTCTCTCTTTTAATCTGTAGTTTACCAAAGATGAGCAGTCTTTTCCCATGTGATCTATAGCTTCTGAAAATGCATTATAGGGTCAGTCAGCAGTCAGGTCCAACTTAACGGCAAGGAGTTGAGTTTATATCTATTGATTTACATGTTATTGTTGTGTGCCATCGAGTTGGAACCCACCCATAGCTGACCCTTCAGCGGTTTTCAGAGGCAGTTAATTGCAAGAGAGAAGACTGACCCTTCTTCTCCCATGGAGAAGCTGGTGGATTGAAGCAACGGTCTTCAGGATCGCAGCACAGCTTCTTACCACTAGACCCACATTTACATAGAGAGATCCCCCCCCTTCTTTTTCTCTCTGGTACATGTTAAATTCACTCAGGTAATTTGCCCTCTTAGATTTAAACTCTATGCTTTAGGTTGTTGTTATTGCTGTTGAGAAGGAACTGACTTTTAAGTGACCCTCCAGTAGTCTAATCCTTTGGTATTAGAGAACATAGTTTCATGTAATTTTGTTGAAAAATGTCACGAGTAGTGTTTCCTTTTGTCAGTATAGCTACCCTGTAGCTTTATAGGGATAGGATCTGCAAGGCTATAAGCTTACACAAAGCAAAAATAATCTATTTTTCATCTCCTTAAGAGTAACCTCTATAATTTTTACTTTTAAATTATTTTCCTTGCTAAATTTATAATAAGCTTTTCCATTGAGACTGACCTTTTAAATAAATCCCTATCTATCACATGTAAGTTATGATTGTGACTGCCTGAAGGAAGAACAAGGCTCCTTTTACTCTTGCTCCATATTTGAAAGCACAGTTTGTCCAGTCAACATTCGGTTGTTCTGCTCCTGCTGCCTAAGTCTAGTCCTTTCATCCTAGTGTCTGAAGCCACAGCACATCATCCTGCTGGACAAAAGTTGTTCATTCCCAACAGTTAAAATCACTGGGGCTGAGTGGTAAAAAAGATGGTTAGTGTCCTCCTGTTAAGATTTATAGCTTTGGAAACCAAATAAAGGGTAATTTTGAGTGGGAATTGACTTGCAGAGACAGAGAAACGTAAATCCTAAAACTGTGAAATCTTCAAGAGCTGGAACTTGTTGGGGTACCTTGCTTTTCTGGGTCTCCACAGTTTTCTGCTTTTGACAGGGCATTTTACCACAAAAAAATGAGTTTTACTTCTCTGATAAGTATACACTTTACACAGTTTCCTGTTCGTTGGTTTTGGTTTTGGGGTTTTTGTTTGTTTTCTTCGTTGCAAGCTTTCCTATAATTCCTGTTAAAAAAGGACACATAAATCCATATTCTAAGAATTGCTCTGAGAAGAATGGGAATCCCAGAACATTTAATTGTGCTAATGCGAAAACTACACTTGGACCAACAGGCAGTAGTCAGAACAGAGCAGGG
>NW_006400059.1:188383-189531 GCF_000299155.1 Elephantulus edwardii
TGAAGCTGTGAACAATCTCAATCTCCTCACCATCCATCTTGATGCTACCAATTGGTCCAGTGGTGAGAATCTTTGTCTTCTTGACATTGCACCTCAGTCCATACTGAAGGCTGCAGTCCTTGACCCTCTGCAGCAAGTGCATGAGGTCCTCTTCAGGGAAGATTTTTTTGAAGATTCAGTTCAAGACTCACCTACCTATATCCTCAAAGTAATCACAAGGATGATACCACTGGGATAAGACTTAAAACCTGCGCCCTCCTCATCACAATTCTATATTTAGAGTCTATGTTGACTAACTTCTTTTTGTTCTTTTTTTCACTCTTTTGTAGACAGTTGATTCTTCTACTATATATGAAGAAGCACTGTTGAGACAAATGCTTAAAAACAATTACGATTTGGCAACTGTATTTAAGGCTTTTGAATGGTGCTATTGGCAAAGAGTATGGAATACTGTGGACTTTCAAAATAATAAAATATAAATCTTCTTTGGAAGAAGTCGAGTCAGAATATTCCTTAGAAGCATCTCATATACTTTAGAATGTTTTTAACAGAAGTGAATACCTTGAGAAAGACATCATGCTTGGTCATTGAAAGAGAAAAAGACCGTCACTGAGCTGAATTAATGCAATGGCTAGTGAAGGGCTTAAGCACATTAGGCAGTATTTTTTTTTAATAAAATTTCTGTTTTATACTGGTTTTCTTTCAAAGCTCATTAACATTGTTTTTCACGCTGGCTTTTTCCCATTGCCTTTACCCTATACTCCCTCCACCAATCAAATTGTATGACCCTATGATTAACCAACTCCCATATACCCTCACCACTCTGCTCCCTCCTTCCTCCCCTTGGATCCTCATACACATTCTACAATAATGGTATTACACAGTATTTGTCTTTTTTGAACTGAGTTCACTTAGCATAATGCTTCTCCGTGTTGTGTAGTATTCCATCATGTGCATATACCATAATTTCTCAATCTACTCAATTGTGGTTGGACTTTTGGGCTGTTTCCATGTTCCTGCAATGGTGAATAACACTGCTATAAAAAGTGGTGTACAAGTCTCCTTTTGTACCTCAGTTCTCATTTTTCTCAGGATATGTTTCAAGCAATGGAATAGCTGGGTCATATGGAATTTCTATGTTCAGCTTT
>NW_006400059.1:196006-221311 GCF_000299155.1 Elephantulus edwardii
AACAACAACAACAACAACAACAAGAATTGCTGTAATATGTGCTTGTCTGAACAGAGTTAAGAAGAGAAGAACCCCCCAAAAAATGTATTGGCATAGCGGCTAACACAAAGGGCTCACAAAAAGCATTGATTGTGAAAATGGCTGAGGACTGGGAAGTGTTAGGGCTGTGATGCACAGGGTCATCAAGAATTGGAATTTTATAGTTGCTCTGTCAAGCCAAAGGCATATGGTTTGAATCCACCAGTTGATCCATAGGAGAACGAAGGATAATCTCTTTCTATGTGATATATAGGCTTTGGAAACCAACTACAGGGTGAGCTGTGTGTTAGTTTCTACTGGATGGAACACAACAACAATAGGACAACCACCAAGGGACTCTGGTAGCTTAGTCCATCAGGAAATGCATTGCTAACCCAAAGGTGACTTCTCTCTGGTGGTTCAAATCCACCAGCCAGTTGTGAAATGAAGATAGGCAGTCTCCTCCTGCGCAACTGAAAACCTGTGAAAACCCACTTTTGGAGAAGCTTTGAAGGGTTCAGACCCAGTGCAATGAGATTTTCTTAGTTAAGTCCAATAATCTCAAGATTTTCCATGCTGAACCCAGATCTTGAGTTTTCAGTCTGTCAGTGTTTCCTTTGTCAGACAACTGGGGCATGGAATCCAATATTTCTAAGCCATAATTGCTTTTTTTAATAAAAAAAACCCACAAGTAAACAAAAACCTAGACTATTTGTTTCAATATAAAGAACTTTTCCCCCCTCTCAATATGATATAAGTCTTTGTCTGATGCAAACAAAGAGTGATGCAAGAATTTTACATTTTCATTATTTAAATACCCAATCGTATGCTTACACATCTTAGTATTATGTAAAACAGCTCAGATTAACACATCTCTCTCCCTCTTTGTTTGCCTTCTAATTTTGATGTAGTCTATATGAGAGTATTTTAATGCAGCTAGCAATGAAAGATGTCTATAAAAATGTTCATGGCATGTAATGTATTAATTATGTTTGTATTATTACTCTTTCTAATTTTGTTATTGGAAACTCCCTTTTCAACCTTATGATGAAGTTATGTTATTTTAATAAAATGTACTTACTGAAAATAAATATAAATACTTTATAAAATATATTCAGTAAACATTGAGGATGTATCAACAGAATAAGTAAGGAATTATTGAATTTACATGGGTGTTCCTTACTTATGTACACAGAGAAGCAGAGTTCCGACACTACTTTTATGCTTATGGAGTGTTCCAAATCCTATGATTATGAACATGCATGTGGGGACCTGTTGTAATGAAGGCTCTTTGACATTGAGCAGAGCTATGGAAAAGCAATCATTCCGGGAAAGTTGTCATTATTAATAATCCTAATGTGTACACTGTCCAAATTTATATTTATTGGCTTGTTAAACAAACAAAAAAAATGTGAACTTATGAAAAGCCAAAGATCTTTGTGGAAGAAACTGCAGAAAAATATAAATGGTAACAAACTATAAAGATAGTTCTTCAATATTATTAAATGTGTTTTATAAAATATAAATGCTGAATGTACAATAAAAATAGAGACAAAATAAATATTTTCAATTTCTTAAAAAAAAACCCAAACACCTAAAAGTAGGCTTAAAAATATGGTCAAGAATATTTGTCTATTAGTAAAAGTGAGAAGTAATTTGTTAAACAGAATAGAAATTCTAAATATTAAAAAATTGTTAATATTTGAAGAAACAAGAATATTAATTATTTCTAAGTACCTAAAAATAAAATCATGTGATCAAGAACCATGGTACTGAAGAATGAAGTTCAAACTACACTGAAACATTGACAAAATATAAGGCTTCAGGAACTGATGGAATGAATACAAGTTGAGGTGTTTCAGCAAATGAATGGAGCCGTGAAAATGTTCACTAGTCTATATCAGGAATTTTGGAAAATACCTGGCCAACAAACTAGAAGTAATTGATATTTGTTCCCATTAAAAATTAAAATTTTTAAAATATGACTCAACAGAATAGAGAAATTTTTGAGCAATTTATCATTAATATCACACACAAGTAAAATCATGCTGCAGATTATTCAGAAACAGCTGGAACAATACTTTGACAGAACAATCAGAATTTCGAGCTGGATTAAGAAAAGACTATGGAACAAGGGATATCTTTGCGATGTCATATGGGTCTTGGTTGAGAGCAGTGACCGACAGGAAGGTGTCTACTTGCATTTTATTGACTAACCTCTGGAGGTGTGAATCCACTAAGTTGTGCCATGAGAGAGAGTTGGCCTATCTCCTGTGTGATTTACAGTCTCAGAAATCCATCACAGGCTCAGCTATGTTCTGGAACCCATTCAATGGCAAAGATTTGTCATCAGAAAAACCTTAGCTGTATAATCCATAATCAATCAACTATGTGTAACTATTATGGCGTTTGACTCACCACTGGCACACTGTTCAGTATCACAGGGATCCCAAATTACTTCAGTACGGGGAAATGACACAAAAGTGCTGTACAACATAGGAAAACGTTCATTTCTAACAAAATAAAAATTTGGCCTGAGGGCAAAAAAAACTTTTAAATAGCCCCAGCCCCCACACCAGTCTCTCATTGGCTCCAACATGAGTGGCATCCACTTCCTAAAAATGCCTGTGGAAACTCTGTGAACTTAAAGAGAGGGTAATAATTATAGAACAGGGTTAGGGTCTTTTGTTTATAGGGTCACTACACTATTTAAGAACAACAACATACAATAAAGCCAGGCCCTTGTCTCTATTTTGGAGTTGGGTGAGGTGGATGGACTCTGTAAGATGGTGCTCTTGTTTTGGTTGAGGATCTCTGTGAATTGTGTGGTTGTTTTTTTTTTTTATTTAAGCCTCTTCTTTAAAGGCAACAAGACCTCCTGGAGCACCTTTATATTTAAAAGTTGGGCCCGAGGGATTATATTGTAATCCCTTCTTAGTATACTTTGGAGGAACATTCTTCAAAGTCATAGAGCACTCTGGTCAGTTTGCTGTGATGAGGTAATCTGGATTTGCTATGACACTGAACTTCGTGTCATTGGATTCTCAAATACCATAGCGGAACAACTGTGCCATAGGTGTGCCGAACACCATAATGGATACCCATCATGGGCAGTGTTTGTTGGAGCTCCCAGATTGATTAAGGCATTTGGAAGCAGGAGTGGCATCCACTTCCTAAGCCACATACCTCTGGAAACTCTATGAACTTGGAGAAACGACGATAGTCATAAAAAGTCTCAGGCCTTTTATTCATAAATATATATATAAAGAGAAATGGATCTTGTATTTAAAAGTTGGTTGGGCCTGAGGGTTTAGTGTTATTCTTGGAAGAACATTCTTCTAAGTTGTGCAGCACTTCTCTGTTTATTTTCTGCATGGAGGTAATCTGGATTTGCTGTGATGCTGAACCTTGTGCTGTCGGGAGGTCAAATGCCATAATGGCTGCCCAAGGTGGACAGTGTTTGGTGGAGTTCCCAGTTTAAGACAGGTTTGGAAACAAGAGTGACATCCTTCCTAAACCACATGCCTCTGGAATCTCTAAGAACTTGGAAAAATGACAATAGTTATAGAAAAGCTCCAGGCCTTTTGTTCATAGGGTCCCTATGAGTGGTGCTCGACTCGACAGCAATCAACAACAAACAACATAACCCACAGGATTATGCATTGCTAACTAAATGATTAGGTCTCTGATGACTTGAATCCACCAGCAGCTCCATGGCAGAAAGGTGAGTTTCTGTTGAAATTTACAGTCTCAGAAACCCAAATGTTGGTTGCAGTAGTGTCAGAACTAACTCAAAAGCAGTGAGATGTCATTAAAACATGCTGACAGAAACAATAGAAACTGTATTTGCTGTTCCCTTTGAGAAATCTCTCCAGTGTTTATACAAACACGAAATGGACGATATGATTCATTCTCTCTTTCCTTTTAATCTTTGTCTGCCCCTGCCTCCCCATTTCTTTTTCTTTCTCATTTTCTCTCCTACCTTCTCTTTCGCTCTCTTTCCATCCTCCCATCTTTTCTTGTTTCATCTTTTTTCTGCCCTCCTTCTTTCTCCTCTCTCTTCTTTCTCATACATGTTGCCACTACTGATCTCAACAAAGCAGAGAAATGAAAGATTATGAACAAAGATGTCTCAGTTTATATCCTGATGAAGTAAGAATTGCTTCTGACTCTTAATCCAGATGAGAAGTTTTCCACACCAGGTCTCCTGAGAGAAAATACCCGGTGATATTCTGACAGATAATGAAGAAGGTGCCGTCATGGATCTGGTGACTTTCAATGTTGTGGAATTGCTTTGAAGATTTTGAATAATTTCTGTTTCATAAGACTCCGTTTTATTCAAAGGGTAGCCCTTTTTTTTGTTATTTTAGGTGCCCTCAAGCCAACTCTGACTCACAGTGACACTATGTACGATAGAATCAAATCCAGGCCAGTTCTGCCTCGTTCTCACAATCTCTACTGGTGCTTCAGGCAATTGTTGTAGCCACTTAGGTCAACCCATCTCTTCAAGTGCTTTTCCCTTTTTCTTGAAGACCCTCCACCTTAACAAACATGATGTCCTTCCCCAGAAAATGGATCCTCCAAACAACAATGCCCAAAGTATGTGAGAAAGGGTCTCATCATCCTTGTTTCTAAGGAGATTTCTGACTACATTTATCTACATGGACAGGCTACAGACCAATCTTATCTCTTCCTTCTGGATAAGTAATAAAAATCATTTAGAGAACCTTCAGCAGGATGGTATCTGTTCATGAAGAAGATATTAAAGAACTTAAAGAAACAGTCATTATAAAATAGAACTAAGAAGCCAGTTTTGCTATTTTAACGTAAATGATATGGAATAGCATAGTATGCTCACACAGGTAGTAAGCACGTGCATTTAAAGTACATGCACCTTTCTTGGTTTAAGGATGGAATGAATTTATATCACCACTTCTATATCTACTTTTCTTCTCTATTTCTTAAGACTCATGAGTGCAGATGTTTCTTTCAACTGGTACCACAGGGCATTTTCTTCCCTATCTTGACCAACTTTTAATCAATTTCCCTGCTTCATACAGAACCTAAAGACTAGTGAAGCCTTAGGACAACATGACCTTCTGAAACATGTATGCACCACTGAGGGACTGCGAATGATTAGATGATCATTTTCACTATTGCTGTTGAGTTGGAACAGACTCATAATTGACCCTCCAGTGTGTTTCTGGGGCTGTAAATCACACAGGAGGATATTTCTCAGCTTTCTCCCAGAGGACCACTGGTGGATTCGAACAGCCACAGAGGTTCAGCCTTTGGGTTAACAGCACAACTTTCTACCACCCAGGCCACCAGTGCCCTTGTGGCATGAAAGTAGAGACCAATAGTTGCTCTTTAAAAGGCCACTCACAAGTTTTTAAAACTCCTGATACTATTCATTAAACACACTTTTAAGACACTATTTTTGTGAACTAAGTTATGCCAATCACTAAATTGCCCTCAACAACTATAATCTCAGGTTCACTTAAACTGGGTGTTTGGAATGGCTAATATAAAACATACAACGGGTTTTTTTTATCATAAGTTTTAAATTTTTTTAAGAAGTTATTTAAATAATTCTGTTTGTATGGTGGGGACACATTGTTAATCTTATAGCGTCTTTTCTAGGTTTATATTAAACAACTGAAAGTCTCTGTTCTCCGTCTTGTGTTCAACTGAAGAGTGATGTGATGCTGTGCTATAAATATAACAACTCAGTTTTATCCTTTGCCTTTGTGGATTTTGTTAGGAGAGCACAAAGTTAACATTGTAAAGCCTCATTTGGACTCAGTGAAACTTTGTCTTCCTTAAGTGATAAATCTGTATTAAGTTATTGCTTTTTGTCAAAGGTGGCTTTATGTTTGTTTTCTATTTTCATTGATGGACTGTGAAAGAAACATTGAGAAATTTTTCAGACTATTACGTATCAACCTAATATTGGTGGGTTTGCGTTCTCGCTCTCTCTCTTAATTACTCTGCAACATCTATCTGTGTTTCATAATAACTCATTGGTTGCAGTGGGTGCAATGAGAAGATTCATAAGTTTACATAATCACACTTCTTTGCTAACCATTCAACTTCACTTTGAAAGATCCATTCACTACTATTCTTAAGTTCAGTCAAGAACTTTTATATTGCTTCCACCAGTACTTTATGTTATGTTACCCTGTCCTCCTATTTTATAAAGGGCTAGCTTCCTGGAAAATGACCAAGGTTCACTCATCTTTTGCACCTACCAAGGTCCAGTGAAGTGACTGTCAAGTAACACAAGATAAAATAAATAATTCTAGTGTCAAGGACTATTGTAAGGAGCTCTGATGTTGTAGTGCATTATATGTTACACAGGTAACAAAAAGGATGGCGTTTCAAATCTACCGGCTGCTCTGCAGTCTCCTCCTGTAAAAATACACAACTTTGGAAAACCAATGAAGGCTCTATAACTTTTAGACTTGACTGGATGGCAGCGGGTTCTTCAGTTTTGTTAGACACCGTTTCAGTATACGATGTCCTTGTAAGCACCGAACTCAGTGGTCACCTAAAACAGTGGTAGACTTGCAGTAACTATAACATGTCATTTCCTCTAGCAAGAAATTTCTTATGGCAGAAGTGAAATGTTTCTTAAATCATCCTGTTTTGGTAATATATTAAATACTAGGTTGTTGTGTCATCTGCATAACATGGATTGTTAATGAGAATTCCTCCAATCCTGATGCCACATTTCTCCTTATAGAGCCCAGCCTCCTGCATGACCAGTTCTGCATTGCACATAGAGTGAAAAGGTATGGAGATAGAATCATGCCTGTAGTGCATCCTTCTCAGTTTTGAACCACACAGTGTTTCCTTGCTTTGTTCTGATGACTGACTCTTGGTCCAAATATAGGTTTTGTATACGTACAATCAAGTATTCTGGGATTCTCATTCTTCTCAGAATTAGCCACAGTTTGTTGTAAACTGAAGAGGACCTGAAGCACTTGCTGCAGAAGGTCAAGGACTTCAGCCTTCAGTATGGATTGAAGCTCAACATCAAGAAAACAAAGATTCTCACCACTGGTCTAATTGGCAGCATCATGATAGACAGAGAAGAGACTGAGACTGTTAACAGCTTCGGTTTGCTTGGCTTCACAATCAACACTCTTAGTACCAGCAGCCAAGAAATTAAAAGACAAATTGCATTGGGAAAGTCTACTGTCAGGGACCTCTCCAGAGTACTGAAAAGAAACGATAACAGTCTGGAGACTACCTGATCCAGGCCATGGTCTTTGCAATTACTTGCTATGCATCAGAATGCTGGGCAATGACTAGGGATGATAGAAGGAGAATTGATGCCTTTGAGCTGTGGTATTGGAGAAGAGTATTAAATATGCCATGGACTGCTAGGAGAACAAACAGGCTTATTCTAAAGAAGGTCAAACCAGACTACTCCTTGGAGGTGTGGACTCTGAAGCTTCATATGACACACTCTGAGCAAGTTGTGAGAGGGGACCATTGTTTGGAGAGGGATGTCATGCTTGGAACGTTGGAGGCATGATGCAAGAAAGGAAAACCTTCTATGAGATGGAATGATTCAGTGACTGGGGTAACGTGGATAGGTGTGTCAGAGACAATAAGGTTGGCACAGGATAGAGCAGAGGTCAGGGCTGTTGCAAGGAGGGTTGCTATGAGTTGCAAGCAACTCAACAGCATAGAACAAAAACAACGTTAAATACTATAAATGCATGTTGAATAAACAAATTCCAGAATATGTATTTTAAATACATGACATTATCTTATTGCCCTAAGTTCCAGTTTGTATTACCTGAATTCCTGTGGTTGCATGTCCATGACCAATTCAGTAATTTATGCTAAAAGTTATCATTCTTTGGTATAGTTAAAGCTTAATTTTTGCTGCAATATAGAGGCTTGAAGGAACACAAGGTAGAATTAGAGAATAAGTATTTTGGCCATGTTTCTCTGTACTATTGTATTAGTCTGACACATGATACTCTGGATATGTCCCATTGCACCTAATTCGTGAATTGTCTTCATACCAGATGAGTATAGAGGTTTGGGATTATCCAGACCAGCATTTCAGATGCTAACTAAAACACCCAAACCCTGACTTGCCGGTATTTAATTGATTAAACCCTTAGCAATTCCATGTGCTGCAGAGTAGAACTGCTCCAGAAAATTTTCAGAGTGCTGCTGGGTATCAAACTGCTAATCTTTTGGTTAATATTCATGTGCAGAAAATTGACACACTCTAAGGACTTAAAAATTAAATTCAAAGTAAATTATTGATGTTGCATCCTATGTGAAACGGTAACTATTGAACATAAATAGTGCAGTGTTTTTATGGGTGTGGGTTGTTTTTTTTTTTAATTTCTGAAAAGTTATATCAAAACCTAATCTACTGCTATTGAGTTGTTTCTCCCAACTAATCACTCTATGGGGGAAAGCAGAACTGCCTCACAAGGTTTCCAAGACTGTAAATCTTTACAGAGTATCAAGTTGTTCTTACCATTAAAAGATTCCAGAGAATAATTTATGTGAGTCATGTAATGACATGTAATCTAAATAAATTAATGTTTCAGAGAACTATAGAAATCTGACTGACTTAAAATCAACTAGACTTTGTTTGATGAATTCTATAATATTTTTCTAGAAAAACAACTTTATTTCCAATTTTATGGGAGAATAAGATATCTGCTTTGTGTTGCTTGCATCATTCATTTGAAAAAAATAATTATTGTCTGCCCACTATATTCTTGACACTTATATTGATTTAGGGTGCAGCAGAGTAATAAATAACTGTCTTTACTCAGTGAAGTTTACTTTTTCGTAGAGAAGCATACATAGGCAATTGAACAAAAAAAATATATAAAATATACATGTGTGTATCTATATATAATATGTATTTACATAAAAATGGTATCTTTTAAAGTCAATAAATTTATAAAAAGGAAAATGTTATGATAAGGGGGATTAAGCATACAAAGTTTTTTTCACTGAAGCACTGTTTGAGCAAAGAAGTAAAGGAAGAAGTTTGATGCTTTTCATGCAAATTGTTAGGAGGAAACTTCAAAGTATATTTGAACCATTGTTGTTGTTGTTGTTGCTTGATGCCGTCGAGTAGTAGACTACTCATAGCGACCCTATGAACGAACATCCTGAGCACTGTTCGTACATAGAGTTTCCAGAGACAAGCCATTTCGGAAGTGGATGCTGCTCCTGCTTCCAGGCTTGATTTAGTCGGGAAGCTCCAGCCAACACTGTCCACCATGTGTACCCATTACCACGACTGGCATATCACTGCCACAGTCTTCAGCATCACAGCAACAATGAGTTACCTCTGTACAGCAACACACAGACCAGTGCTATACCACCTAGAAGAATATTTGACAGGAAAACAATTTGAACCTGGCCAAGGGCTGCAGATGAAAATCACCCACCTTTGGCTTAGTAAAAGAATTTCCTTCCCACTAGGCCAACATAGCTCTCTCTTTGTCGTTGTCATTGTTATTGTTGTTTGGTGCCGTAGGCCAGGCCTGGCTTGCCTCCCTCCCGGGGACAGAGCAAACCTGCACTTCAAACACACGCCCGGAAAAGCACTCGACTCCAAAAGCTTGAACCGTTAGATTTCACTATTCCAGACCATAAGTCATATCTTAATATAATGGAAATACTGTTGGGTTTTTTGTGCCATTAGCTGATTGTATTTCAGAGGGACCCTATGAACAACAAATCTGAACTTTGCCCTGTGCTGGACCATCTTTACAATTACTGTCATGCTCAAGGCCACTATTGCAGTCAATGTGTCAAAATGTCTCATTGAGTGTCTTCTTCTCTCTCTCTGATCCTCTCATTTTCCCAGCATGATGTCTCTAAGGACTGACTCCTCCTGAAAATATCACCAAAGTGAGATGAAATTTCACCACTCTTGCCTGTAAGGAGCAACCTGGTTACTAGCTTCAGAACAAACTTGATTTTCTTTTTGTAGTCCATGGGATAGTCAATAGTCTTCACCAACATGACAATTTCAAAAATAAAGACAATGAATAACAAAGAACCATTAGATTTTCCTATCTTCTTTATTCATTGTCCAAATTTCAAATGTATAGGAAGGAATTGAAAATATAGTAGTTAGGATCAGGCTCATCTTAGTCTTTAAACAAACAGATATCACTGTCTTTTAGAACTTTGGAGAGGTCCTTGCCAGTAGATATCCTCAATGCAACATATCTTTTGATTTCTTGACTGCTGCTACCATGGTTGGTGATTGTTGATCGAAGTAATACAAAGTTGCTGTGAACTTCAATCTTTTAATCTGTCATAATGTTGCTTACTGGTTCAATGGTGAGAATTTTTGTTTTCCTGATATTAAGATGCAACCAATATGGAATTGTTTTCTATTGTTGTTAGCTGCCATTGAGTATGACTCATAGTGATCCTATGGACAATGGATCTGAACCCTATCCTATTGTGAGCCATCACCAACATCTCTGACACACTTTTGCCTCATATCTTAGTGGTTCAGCTGTTAGCATAAATTGTCCTGTCAGCATAAATGTACGTGTTTCAAATCCATTAGCTTCCCCTCTAGAGAAAGATAGACAATCTTCTCCTGTGTCATTTGCTGACTCTGAAATCCCACCAGAAGGTCAGCTATGGGTTGGTTCTTACTTGACAGTACACAGCTCTTGAAATGTTAGATGCTGTGAAGTTGATTTTGTCTCAGTGCTATCTCACATGAATTGTTCATAGAGTTTTATGGACTGAAATATTCATAAGAATGAACTTGAAAACAATAGGTTTTTTAAATCTTTGCAGGAATAAAATTCCTTATCTTTTTCTCAGAAACCACCATGTGGGTTCATCTATTAGTCTTTCAGTTAGTCACGAAGCACTCAACAGTTGGACTGTGAGTAATTTTTATGAAAATAGCATTTTTTAAAAAATAAATTACTTTAATCACATATCCTTCAATTTTTATATAATAGCAACAATATAGGAAGAAAATGTAATAGTGACAGTACACAAGAGACGTGGTTTTACCTACCTAAGAATTTCTTTTCATTTTAAGTCATGCTATTTGTTAAGTGCCATTGAGTTGACTACAACTCATAGAGTCCCTGTGAACAATAGATCTCAACCATGGCCTATCCTGTGCCATTTTTCAGGACTGTTCCTTCTTGAAAACATGCCCAAAGAATGTGAAGTAAAGTTTCACCATTCTTGTCTGAAGGTGCACCCTGGTTGCTCCTCATCCAAGACAGATTTGCTTGTTCTTTTGGAAGCCCATGGAATATTCAGTACTTTCTCCAAAACCACAAATCAAAGGCATAAATTCCTCTTTTCTCTTCATTACTCACTGCCTAACTTTCAGACACATAGGAAACAATTGAAAAGATTATAGGTTGGATCCCCTGTGCAACATGTCTTTTGATTTCTTGATTGCTGTCACTATTGGCATTGATTACATATCTTTTTTTATTTTTTTTGTTGTTGTTGTTGATTATATACCTAAGTAAGATTAAACCATTGGCAAACTCATTGTTTTCTCCATCTCACATGATATTTCATATTGGTGCAGTGGTGAGAAGTTTTGTTTCCTTGATATTGTAATCCAGAAATGTAATCTAAACTTTGATCTTTTGTAATAAGAGTTTCAAGTCCTCTTTTGTCAAATAAGATGATGTAATTTGCATAAAGTAGGTTTTTGATGACTCTTCCAATCCTGAAAACACATTCCTCTTCATATAGTTCAACTTTTCAATTTATTCAGTATACAGATTGGATAGGTATGGAGAAACAACCAAAAACACAGCTTTCTTGATTTTAAACCTGACAATGTTTCCCATGGTCGTCAATGTTGGCAGTATTTTGCTATGATTGACACAATCAAATGCCCTTGCATAGTCAATAAAACTTGATGATATGCAAGGTAGATATTTTACTCACTTGGAACCAATCCATAGCTGACTATCCAGAGGGTTTTCAGAGGCTACATATCCGCTGAAGAATTTTGCTCATATTCTCTTGAAGAATGAATGACTGGTAGATTCAAGCCCCCTATCTTTAGGTGGACAACACAATTCCTTACTCAGTCAGCACAAGAGCACCCTATAAAGTCAATAATACATCTTGGGGAAGTCTTTTTTTTTTTCTTCCTTAATTACTAGAACAATGGTACATTGACACGGAACTGCCAGGCTTTCAAGCTAGATTCAGACCGTGGCACAAAAGATACCATTGCTGATGTCAGATAGATCTTGACTGAAAGCAGAGAATACCAGAAGGATGTTTCTTTGTGTTATAATGACTTAGCAAAGGGCTTTGACTGTGTGATCATATCATCAATAAATCTAAATCTTGTTTAAAAATGGAGGTTGTGAGAAATTTAGAACAACATTTCAAATCTTCAAGGACTCCAGACTCTTGGGACCATGAAGACTAGGTGAACGCCTGACATTGTTGCTCCAGTTAATCTTTATATTTAACCAATAATATTCCCTGGAAACCAAAAGATGTAAACAAACCCGCTGTTGTTCAGATTCTGACACATGGCTATGTGCCAGAGGCTGTAAATCTTTATGGAAGGAGACCGCTTATCTCAACCTTTTGGTTAATAACACAACACATTAAGCACTACATTATTAAATAATTATTTAGCTTACCTACTAATATGGCTAGCTCTGTTGGCTTTGTGGGTAAGGAGATGTACTGCCAACCCAACGACAGGTACAGTCACTTCATATCCACCAGTCACTCTGTGAAGAATAATGGACATCTCTTTCCATGTAATTTACTGGCTCTGAAAAACCCAGCAGAAGGTTAGCTATGAGTTGGTTCCAACTTGAAAGCAATTAGTGAGTGAATATATGTCTGCCTATAGACTTTCCTAGCAATATGCCCAAAGCATGTGAAAAGAATCTTCATAATTTTTGCTTCTAAGGAGCATTCTGGTTGCACTTTATCTAGAACATATGTGTTTGTTCTTTGCAAGTACATTTTATATTCTGTACTCTTCTCCAATACCACAGTTCAAAGGTGTAAATTTCTTCTTTTCATTTTTATTCATTGTCCAGCTCTCAGATATATAGCAAGTAATTGAGGAGACCATGACCTGAATCTGGTGTTCCTTCATCTTCAAACTGACATCATTGTTTCTGTAATTTGGAGAGGTCTTTTCCAATGCAATCTGTCTCCTGATCTCTTGACTGCTGTTATCACAAATGTTGATTGAGAATCCAATATTTCCTCTATCTATTATGATAATATCTATGGGCTCATTGGTGAAGATTTCTGTTTTCTTTATGTTGAGCTGTAATCCTTATTGATGGCTGTAGTCTTTGACCTTCTGCACCAAGTGTTTTAAATCTTCCTTACTTTTAGAAGGCAAGATTGTGTCATCTGCATAGCACAGTTATTGATGAGTCTTCCTATGATCTTGATGCCACATTCTTCTTTATAGAGTATAGCTTCTTAAATTAATTGATCAGCATACAGATGGAATAGGGAGCTCTGGTTTATGCCTTCAGGATACAAGCCTCCACCAGCATGTGTTTTGTTGTATACAGTGTCAGCAATAATGCAACTAATAGACATGATAAAAATAGGAACAAATACTAATTTCCTCAGACGTCTCTGAGTCAAGGATGCTATGGTAAGCTAAGCAAAACGAAAACAAAAGTTTCAACCAAACAAATTCTTTCACCTCAAAGAAAATATGAGTTCAGAAATGTAGCCCACAAAGATATAACCATCTATTACAGTTACAGATGCTAGAGATAAAGTTTCTACTACTAGAAAACTTTCTGTATTCCAGATTAAATGAATGCAGAACCAAAACCCACTGCCATCAAGTAATTTCTGATGAATACCAACTCTATATAGGCTTTGTGGGAGGACACTGTCTCATCTTTCTCTTACAGAGTTGTTATTAGATCCTAATCACCAGAGCCATGCAGCCTTCGAATTGCCAGTGCATATGGCACATTTACTCAGAAATTAGCTTTGTTTTGACTACCATTTATTCTTTATGTTAAAGACTGGAGTTCTTCATTTTAATCAATATCTTTAAAAGGTATTCATTCTGTGAAAGGCAATCATCTTATCAAGAGAACATTTGGCTTCTGGTTAGACCTTGACAAAGAAAAAGTTAGAGAGCCTCCACATATATATTGTATGTAGGTCAAACCCAAAAGAAACTCTTCAACTGATCAGCTGTTTATAGTAAGCCTCATTGTACAGGTTATGACCTTACACTTGGTCTCATCTTGGGAGATAATGATCATAACTGTCAAACCATGTCTTCACACATCTTAACCATATTAATTAACAATATCATGGGCATTCAACTGTTTCATCCACTGTGTCACATAGCTCCTGTCAGACCTATAATGCCTGGCATTATTGAAAAATGATAGGGATTATAGATTACGTACCAAAGTATTTCTCCATGAGTGTCTACTCATAACCAAGCAAGCTTATGAACCATTTCATGTTAACATTTTTCAAAGTGATTATTTTGATTAATAAAGCATTATTTTCATAAAATAACATATTAGACCCAGCATGAAGTTCACAAAAATGTGCTAGTATTGTATAAACCCAAAACAGAGCAGAAAGTATTACCATTATGATAAAAAGTTGGAAATTTAAAAAGGCATATAAATAGTTTGAATTTTTAAGATTGAATTTTGTAAAGTACTATATTATCTGTATAAACAGACAAGGCAGTTTAACATGACATAAACTCCTCTGGAAATACAGAGCTTTTTGAGCTATTTAAATAATAAAACTCATACTCCTCAATCTCAACAGTCTACATACATTCTTCTTCCTTTGGGACATGCTATCCCGCCCCTGGGAAGCAGCCTTAACAATTTTTGGGACATTATTTTTGCCAATGCCTTCAGTGTACGACTTGGACTTCCTCCACTAGTTTTAGATCTTTATTATATGCTACTTCCTAAATGGTTCAATGTCTGCATTTTTTTACAGTGACTTTTAGTATTCCTTCTGTCTTCTTTTGATGCTTCTTACAACATTCAAATTTTGCCCATAAAATCCTACAGTGTTGCAACCCAAGTCTTCAATTTATTCTTCAGTTCTTTCACCTTAGGAAATCCTGAGTATATCTTTCCCTTTCTATTTTCTAACCTTAGGTCTTTATAGATTTTATGATAATATTTTGCATTGTCTTCTCCAGATGACCTTTGAAATCTTCTGTTCCCATTATTGTGGTTTCCTTTTGTTCTAACAGAAACCTCAGAGTCTTTTCTTACATCCAACCCAGTATTCTCATTCTTGTCCATTTGTGCAATATCTTTTGCTTTCTTCGTGGATGATGTCTATGAAAATAATTCATCTTGTCTTCAATTATTTGTGTTTAACATATCAAACATACTTTTAAGATAGCTTTTAAACTCAGTTGAGATACCCTCAAAGTCATATTTTGGTACTAATAGACTTTTTCCCATTTTCTTCACCTTGAATTTGAACTTGCATATGAGTATTTGATATTTTTTCCCATTATCAATAAAGATGACCCAACAGATTGTGGAATTATTGAAAAATATTATTAATTAATATCATATGCAAGTAAAGTCTTAGTGGAAATTCTTTTTAAGTGGCTGGAATTATAATTACACCAACAAGGAATAATGTGACATTTAAGCTGGATTTAGAAGATGCCATGAACAAGGTATATCATTGCTAATGTAAGAGGGGTCTTAAAGATAATGCAAGAAAGATGCTTATGTTTTGTTGACTTTACAAAGGCATTTTACTGCATGGATCATAACAAATTATGCTGCCACTGAGAAGAATGGGGACCTTAAAACACTTAATTGTGCATCCAAAACCTTTACAAAGAGCAAGAAGCTGCTGCCTAACAACACAAGGGAACACTGAATGGTATAAAGTCAGGGAAGGTGTGTCAGAGTTGTATTTGAGAAGAGGGATGAAATGGAGAGCAAATTGTCATCAGGATTAGAGGAAGACTCATCAACAATCTGCTTTATGTAAATAATGTAACATCACCTGTAGAAAGTAAAGGAAAATTGAAGTACTTACTGAAGAAGATAAAAACCTTCAGCCTTCAATTAGGATTACACACCAACATCAAGAAAACAAAAGTCCTAACTACTGGATCAATAGGCAACATCATGGTAGATAAAGACTGATGCTGTCAATGATTTCCTTTTCTTCATCCCTAATCAACCCCCACAGGAACAGCAGTCAAAAAAAATCACATCATGTTGCATTGGGAAATCTGCTGTCAATGATCCTCCCAAAGTGCTGAAGAGCAAGAATGTCAGTTTAAAGACTTAAGTTGTGCCTTATCTAAGCCATATTTATTTTCACTTGCTTCCTATGTATCTGAAAATTGGACAACAAATAAAGAAAACTGAGGAAGAATTGAAGCCTCTGGATTATGTTGGAGAAAGAATATTAAATATCCCATGGACTGCCCCAAAACTCTAAACAAATCTATTTTGGAGCAAGTACAAACAATTATGACAATTTGTTGCTTTATATACAAGGATGCCATATAGGCAAGGATGGTAAAACTTTGTCTCACTTTATTTTGGCAACATAATTGTCCAAATTTTTACATTCTGGTTTTATTTTTTCCACTTCACTTTTAGACTAATCTCTTTCCTCTTTAATTTCATAATAAATGACAGTGGGACCCCACAGAGACTTCTTAATATCTGGCCTTTAAGATATTCTCATCCAAATATCCCATTTCATTGCTAATAAATGCAAAATTCCAGCAAACATAGTGCAGATAATTTATTTGCTACTGCATAAAAAGTGTCAGTGTTCCTCTATTGTCTAATCATATGTTCATAATTTCCTTTTAGCCTCACCAGAAACACATTTAATATCCACATATTTAGCAACAATCTATTGACAATACTACAAATATTTTCTAAGATGATAGAGAATTTCTCCTCTACGGCTCTTCTTGCTTCCTTCTGAGCCCTTTCCAGAAGTGCTTCTGACATTCATCATTCTACCAACAGTTGTATAGGTCTTTATGATAATATAGATTTTATAATTTATGATTTATAGATCTATATCTTTATGATTAAACAACAAAACTCACTGTCATAAAGTCAGTTCTGACTTATAGCGGGCTCCATTGGGTTTCTTAAGCTGTAAATCTTTATGACATAGACTTCCTATGTTTCTCATCCGCAGCAACTGGTAGTTTTGAACCACTGGAGACCCTCAGCCTTATGGGTAGCAGCTCAACATGCTATAAAGTATGCCATTTTAGTTTCTTCTTTTACTGTTGTGATTGTTGTTTTTGTTATGTGCCATTGAGTCAGAACTGAGTCATGGTTGACCCTCCAGTGGGCTTTCAGATGCTGTTGTTTGCATGAGAAGAGATTATTTCCCATCTCTTCCTCATAGAGCCGCTGGTAAATTTAGCTGTCTGCTTCTGAGTCAGCTGTGTAACTCCTTCCCGCTGAGCCATCAGTGCTCCCTGTCTAAGACTATTAGGTATTCTAGCACTCCTCTAGGAAGATTGGTGGCTTAGTGGTAAAGATTTGTGCTTTTAATGTAAAGCACACATCAGTTGCTCAATAGGAGAAAGACAACACTCTTCTGTGTGATTTTACAGCTTCTGAAAGCCTGCTAGAGGATTAGCTATGAATCAATTCAGACTTGACAAAACCACCACAAAACTCTTCTAGTCTCTACCCATTACTTAGTGCCACAAGTACTTTCACATTTTGTTGTTGTTTTGTATGGACAAGTCAGAACAGACTCATAGCTGACCCTCTAGCAAGTTTTCAGAGGTTGTAAATCACATGGGAAGAGACTTTCCATTTCCTCTCATGAAGCAGCAAGTGGTTTTGAACTACCTGCCTTTGGGTTGGCAACACCATCCCTTACCCAGTAGCCACAAGAATCTTCTAAAACTTTTTAGCAAATATCAAATAAAAGCTAATTTATTATTCTAGTCATAAAACCATTTAATTCATGAATAACCTGTTTATTTGTACTATTTATTAAATTTCCACTCCTACAGGAATCCAAGAACATTTGACTATGCTTATGAGAAACCTATAATTGGACCAAGAGACATTCGTCAGAACAGAGCAAGGAGACACTGCGTGGTTCAAAATTGGGAAGGGTGTCCGCCAGGGATGTATTCTGTCTCCATACCTTTTCAATCTATATGCAGAACAGATCATCCAAGACATTGGGCTGAACAAGGAGGAATGTGGCATCAGGATTGCTGGAAGAGTCATCAACAACCTGCATTATGCAGATGACATAACCCTGCTTGCTGAAACTGAGGAGGACCTGAAGCGCCTGCTGCAGAGTGTCAAGGACTGCAGCCTGCAATATGATTGAAGTTCAACATCAAGAAAACAAAGATTCCCACCACTAGACCAATGGACAGCATTAGTATGGATGGTGAAGAGATTAAGATAGTTAACAGTATTAGTTTGCTTGGCTCCACAGTCAATACTCTTGGTACCAGCAGCCAGGAAATCAAGAGATGAATTGCATTGGGAAAGTCAGCTGTTAGGGACCTCTCCAGAGTACTGAAGAGCAATAACGTCAGGTTGGAAACTAAGGTGTGCCTGATCTGGTATATAGTCTTTGCAATTGTGTGCCATACATCGGAAAGCTGGACAGTGACTAGGGATGAGAGAAAGAGAATTTATGCCTTTGAGCTGTGGTGTTGGAGAAGAGCGTTGAATATAGCATGGACTGCTAGGAGAACAAACAGGTTTGTCCTGGAGTGGGTGAAGCCAGGCTGCTCCTTGGAATCAAGGATTCTGAAACTTTGTCTGACATACTTTGGGCATGTTGCAAGGAGGAACCAGGCCTTGGAGAGGGACATCATGTTTGGGAGAGTGGAGGGACAGTGCAGGAGAGGAAGACCCTCGATAAGATGGATCCATTCAGTGATTGTGGTTTTGGGAGTAGGTGTGTCAGAGACGGTAAGGTTGAAAAACGATAGAGCAAGGTTTAGGGTTCTTGTACATAGGGTCACTATGAGTAGCGAGCGACTTGACAGCACATAACAACACAACAATATTTTAATAGTATCAGAAATTTCTTTATCAGTGCTCACTCTGAAATAATCTTTGGACCCAAACTGCCTTTCCAAGTATTTTCTATCCTCACTGGTTGAATGTGCTGATATAGAACCCACTCTTATAAAAAGACTCTAGTTATTAGTTGTGTTTATAAATATACCAAAATAGTGCTGATCTTGTTGCAGATGCCTGAAACTGTTATAAAGAATTATCACTATTCACATAATTTTGGAAATTTTCCAACTTTTGAAAAACATTTCATCAAACTTAGCTCTAAATGGTTATTCTTTATAAACAATTACTACTTCTGTTTTCTAAACTTGGGGCAGCTATTAACCATTTCATCCAGGTTCTCAGTACTACCAGAGTTTCAACCGCAGAATTATGTTAAAATCAATTTTGATTTGCAGCTGGTAAGTTTTTATAACCCTATTTGTCTAGATCTCAGTCTTCTCTTCAACATAACGAAAATCAATATGCTCTCTTTAATTGACATTACATTTTTGATGCTTTATGAGATTTTACTCAAATGTAAAACTGGCAAATATTCATCAAGATAGAAATAAAATTACCACTCTATTATTGCTTTACTAGTTATTCCATCCTGATAGATGGTGAAGAGATTTACAGTGTTAACAGCTTTAGTTTGCTTGGCTCCACAGTCAATACTCTTGCTACCAGCAACCAGGAAATCAAAAGATGAATTGCATTGGAAAAGTCTGTTGTCGCAGACCTTCGCAAAGTACTGAAGAGCGAAGATGTCATTCTGGAGACTAAGGTGTGCCTGATCCGGGCCATAGTCTTTGCAATTACTTGCTATGCTTCAGAGAGCTGAACAATGACTAGGGATAATAAAAGGAGAATTGATGCCTTTGAGCTGTGATGCTGGAGAAGAGTATTGAATACACCATGGATGGCTAGAAGAATAAACAAGTTAGTCCTAAAGAGGGTGATGCCAGACTGCTTCTTGAAGGCAAGGATTCTGAAGCTTCATTTGATCTACTTTGGACATGTTGCAAGGAGGGAAGGACTAGTCCTTGGAGAGGGACATTATACTTAGGCTGGAGGGACAATGCAAGAGAGAAAGACTCTTGATAAAATGTATTGATTCAGTGACTGGCGTAATGGAGGTAGATGTATCAGAAACAAAGAGATTAGCAAATGATAGAGCAAGTTTTAGGGCTGTTGTGCATAAGGTTGCTATGAGTCACAGGCAACTGAATGGCACATAAAAACAACAAGTTATTTCATCATATTCTGATGAATTAATGGAAAGAATGCATTCATCCATGCCAAATTATTTTTTAATTTATTATCTATATTATTTTATTTTTCTCCCTACAAGATTTTTTAGACCAATCTGTGAATTTGTAGATTTTTAAAAAAAAATACTTTTATCTTTGTGATTTCCAACAACTGGAAAGAAAATGCTTTTATTTACAAATGAAATATTTTCATCATATTCTCTCTCTCTCTCTTGTTCTCATCACTCCCTCTTAACAGTAAACAATTTTTCTCAACAAATAAAGTATTTCCAAATCTGAATTTCAGGTTCATTTCATTCAATACATTTTGTATAAGAAGATCATTTATTGGCAATAACTCCATAGTAAAATGCATTTTCACTACAGAAGCAGTACTTTCAAATGTGCATTACTTCTCTAGATTTCTAATTTCCTAGCAATGTTTTCTTTTGAAGAGAAGTTTCTATATTTTTCCAAATAATAATAATAGCCTTACAGAAAGAAAGTATAATTTCAAGCAAGTTAGGTGAAATATAAATATGAAAAGAGGAAAGCAAGCACAAAGTGTTTCTAAGATCTGCAATATTGATATAAACATCAAGCAAGTTTATGTGGGTGGGCTGGTGCTATTAAAGTATCTGTGATTAGTTGTTCTAATTACTTTGTTTCTATTAAACTTGATCTTAATGAAAATTTTCCAATTTTATACTTCCCACAGACCCAAAAATGCTGCTATGCTTTACATACTTATTTAACTTTTAATTTGAAGTATTTCTATTTTCATTTTTTCCAGAGAGAAAACAACAAAGAATACTGGCTGGAAGGAGAATACAGTGAGGGTTTTGAGCATTACTTTTCTCATTTATTTGAGGATGAGGCGTGGAATCTTTCTTCTAAGGCCTCCTGAACATCTGTGTTTTGACTTGCGAGTAGTTAATTTTCTAAATCTTTGGTCTCTGCCTGGTACTCCATGGTGTTGTCTTTTTTCAAATACCCAATAGCTACATTCTCCCTTGATACTGAGATATAAGCCATACTGAAGGCTGTTGTATGATATAATCCATACTGAACACGGGCTGTTGACGAGTCTTCCTCCAATCCTGATGTCCATTCCTTCTTATAGAGCCCAGCCTTCCAGATGATCTGCTCTTCTGACAGCTTGAAAAGGACACACTCATTGAGTACACTCTTCCTGATTTTTATCCATGCAGTGTTTCATCACCCTGTTCTGATGACTGCCTCTGATCCAAATATAGGTTTACCATAACCACTCTCAAGTGTTCTAGATTTCCATTCATCTCAGAGTTAGAGACGGTTTGCTGTGAACTACATAGTCAAATGCCTTTGCATAGTCAATGAAGCACAGATAGACATTCCTCTGGTCCTCTCTGCTTTCAGCCAAGATATATGCTGAGCAAATAATTTAATCAGCTGCTCTATATGAAGAAGAATATGGTATCATGACTGGAGGAAGACTACCTAAGAATCTGCATTATAGCAAAATTTAACAGAACACAAGCAACAAATGCTGGTGAGGTTGTGGAGAACCTGGAACCCTTACTCACTGTTGGTGGGAGTGTAAAATGGTGCAACCACTGTGGAAGGCAGTATGGAGCTTTCTCAAAGAGTTGCAAATAGAGTTACCATTTGACCCAGCAATCCCACTGCTGGGAATATACCCCAAAAGAGACCATGGCTGACATCCAGCAGATATATGCACACTCATGTTTATCATGGCTCTGTTCACAATAGTAAGGAGTTGGAAACAACCTAAATTCCCATCAACAAACGAAACAATAGAGAAGCTGTGGTATATTCACACAATGGAATACTATGCTGCATTGAAAAACAAGGAACTCATGCAATATTATTCAAAATGGGTGACCCTGGAAGACATTATGTTGAGTAAAGTATCTCAGTCACAAAAGGACAAATACTGCATGGTGCCACTGTTGTAAAACAGGACTGACCTCAGGGCTGGGGGAAGAATGAGAAATGTGGGATAAATAATGTATACTGCATTGAAACAGATGAGGGATAAAACTGTTTAAAAGGGATATGTGATTAGGTATTTTTGTCATGACAGGAGTCCAGAGCGAAGGCCACATAGTGGAGTGGACCTGGGGGAGGGACTGTAAAACAATGAAAGAATTTTACTTTTCCAAGATGGTAGTGTACTAGGGGTGAGGGTTGGGAGGGGAGAAAAGTGCAACAATGGATAAATGGAAATCCAAAGTCTGTAAATTTTCATTGAAATTAATAATACATTTTTTAAAAAATGAATCTGTATTACGCAGATGACACAACCTCACTTACTCAAAGTTAGGAGGACCTGATGCACTTGCCGTAGAATGTCAAGTACTATAGCCTTCAATACGGATGGAAGCTCAACATCCAGAAAACAAAGATTTTCACCACTGTGCCATCAAAATAGATGGTGAAGGAATTGAGAATGTTAACAGCTTTAGTTTGCTTGGCTCCACAATCAACATTCTTTGTACCAGCAGCCAGGAAATCAAAAGATGGGTTGCACTGGGAAAGTCTGCTGTCAGGGATCTCTCCAGTGTACTGAAGAGCAATGATGTCAGTCTGGAGACTAAGGTGCTCCTGGTACAGGCCATGGTCTTCACAATTACTTTTTATGCATCAAAAAGCTGGACAATGACTAGGCATGATAAAAAGAGAATTGATGCCTTTGAGCTGTGGTGCTGAAGAAGAGTATTGAATGTACCATGGACTGGTAAGAGAACAAACAGATTTGTCCTGGAAAGGGTGAAACCAGGCTGCTCTTTGGAAGCAAGGATTCTGAAGCTTTGTCTGATATACTTTGGGCATGTTGCAAGGTGGTACCAGTCCTTGGAGAGGGACATTATGCTTGGGAGGCTGGAGGGACAGTGCAAGAGAGGAAGACCCTTGATGAGATGGATAGATGGATTGATTGAGTGACTGGGGTCATGGGGGTAGGTGTATCAGAGACAATAATGTTGGCACAGGATAGAGGAGGGTCCAGAGCTGTTGTATATAGTGCCACTATGAGTAGGAAGCAACTTGACGGCACATAACAACAGCAACAGATTGAATAGGCATGGAAAAAGGGTAAACCCCTGACACACTTTTCTTAGTTTTAAATCATAGTGTTTCCTTGTTCTGTTTTTTCAGGCAACTTGTACAGGTTAAGTGCCTTGTGATTCCCATTTCCAGAGTTAACTGTAATTTATTATTACCCAAACAGTCAAACATATGTGCATGGTCAATAAAGCATAAATAAATTATCTTTCTGGTAGTCTCTGATTTCAGAGAAGATCCATCTGATATCAGCAATGATATCCTTTGTGTCAGGGCCTCTTTGAATCCATCTTGAATTTTTGGCAATTTCCTGTGAATGTATTAGTCCAGTAATTTTTAAACAATCTTCAGAAAAAAAATTACTTGCATGTGATATTAATTTGGATGATAATTTCTGTATTTTAATTTAACATCCTTTTTTGTATTAAGAATGAATAGGGGACTCCTTATGTCTATTGGACAGGTAGCTATTTTCCAAATTTCTTGGCAGAGACTAAAGCGTCTATCCAAGGTTTCAGCTATTTGTTAAAACATATCAACTGATAGTCCATCGATGCCTAAGGGGCTGTTTTTGGCCAATGCCTTCAGTACACCTTGAACTTCTTCCTTCATTATGGTTGGTTCTTGCTTACATGGCACTCCCAAAAATGGTTCAGTGCCCATCAATTCTTTTTGGTACACTGTGCCTCTATGTATTCCCCTTACCTTTTATTTTTTTTTTTATGCTTTCAGCGTCACTCAACATTTGCTCATAGCATCTTTCAGTATTACAATTTAAGGCTTGAATGCATTCTTAAGTTGTTTCTATACATGTTGCTCCCTTTTGATTTTCTAACTCCAGCTTTTAGTACAGTTTTTGTTATAATACTTTGCCTTCTAAAGCTTTCCTTTTAAATTTTCTGTTAATTTTTTCTTACTTCAACATTTCTTCACTTTGTTTTGGGTTATTTACATTCTATAGTCATTTTCAGAATCTTTTCTGACATCAATTTTGGTCTTTTTCTTAATCTATAATGTCAATCAGCTCCAGGAGGTTGTCTGTCACTTTAAAAGGAGATTCTTGTCATCTTCAAATATCTGTGGGCCTAAAGTCCCTATGAGGTCTTCATGCATCTTTGGATCAATCTTCCCATAGGTTTAGGAACTTCTAAGTACAGTGAACCCACCTTCAAAGGACTGTTACACTTCTAGCTCTTTTTCTTAGTAATAGCCAGTTCTCTCCATCATGAGCCCTGAGCCTTAATTAAATACTTGTAGACATATTACAGAAGTCAATTACAGTTTATTGATTTATTAATTAATTCATAGCAATAATTAATTGCAATTTATCTACATTGTAATTCATAAATTCATAACAATATATTGATTGATAGGCTAGTGCAGAACACTCACTTCTAGGAGTCCAACTTATCTATTTCTTAGTCTCTCATGACCACTGGTATGGTTGGGGTCCTTGACTAATTCAGCAGTTCAGGGTCAGCAGCTCTCAGCCACTGGTCTTCAGAGTCTTCAGCTCTGAAAGGATTCTTTGGGTCTTCAGTGTTCAGCTCAGTGTTCAGCTCATTGTCATAGACAGAAGTGTAGTTTTAGTTGGGCTCCCAGAGTTTACATACTTTTGGGGTGCTACGTTTTCAACCAATAACATTCAAACTTTGTGTTACATTACATTGAACCAACAATATTCAAACTTTGGGTTTTACCAACCATGTTAGCTTCAAAACAAGTTGCATAACCAATCACAGTAGTTCCAAAGCAACATGGGTTTGACCAATCATGTTCTATACTAGTTCTGTTCTTTTTGCAGCATGGGCAATAACAAGTCACATTCCCTTATCAGGGGTTTGTTTGCACATGTAGTGGCCAGTGGGACCTTACAGGCAAATGAGGGCCTATTTGGGTATGTTTACATC
>NW_006400059.1:223804-252263 GCF_000299155.1 Elephantulus edwardii
TAGAGAGAATAGTGCAACAATGAATGAATGGAAACCCAAAATCTCTGTAAATGTTTATGAAAATTAATAAAATATAGAAAAAAAATAAATAAACTGCTCATAACATTCTGTCTCCTGAATTTTCTCTTTTTCCTCTGTTAAAATATTGAAAAGATGATGCAGATTAAGTCCAGCAAAATTCCAACTACGTTGTATTAGGGCTGTGACCCTAAATTAGGGTTGCACCCAACCCTAAATTGCTTACAACTGATTGTCTGATCATAAAAAGATCACATCATAGAAATCGACTACATTGTTATAAATCTTTTAAATTATGTCATTACATAATAACCAAATAACTGACCACCATGGTCCAACCAACTTGACGCATATTTTGGAAGACATAATTCAACCAAAGAAAATTGAGGTTTGATTTCAGAGCATTGTCTGATAGAGAAGGAACTGGATCATTTTCTCTCTTTTGTTTTCTGGCTATCAGAAACAAATTCCTTCGTGATTTGAATCAAGATTAAATGTATCTATTTCTGTGACCACCTTGTTGTCATTAAATATTTTCTTTGTATTTGACTATTTGTGACTACTTACCTGTATTGAAAGAATTATTCTTGTAGGAATTGTAATAAGAAATGTTTTTTCAGATCATGATCACGCACACATGATCACAGGGTTCCTATGCTGTTCGAGTTTGAAGCAAATTTGGCAAATGGTGGTCAGCCCACGTGCACCTGAATGAAGGCCCCTTCTTCTTTCTTCTTTTTCTCTGTTTCCAATACACTTTGACATAGAAAAACACTAGGTCCTTTTTTCAGTAGTTTTCCATCTGCAGTGTAAATTTTGACTCTTATATGTGCCAATTAAAATCTCCAGGGTTACCCATTTTGTGGAATATTTCATGAGTTCCTTGTTTTTCAACACAGCATAGTATACCATTGTGTGCGTATACCAGAGCTTCTCTTGTTGACGGACACTTGGGTTGTTTCCAGTTCTTTGCTATTGTGAACAAAGCCAAAATACACATAGGTGTGCATGTATCTGCTTGGAGAGCAGTTATGATTTCTTTAGGGTATATTCCCAATAGTGGAATTGCTGGGTCAAAAGGTATCTCTCTTTGTAACTTTTTGAGAAAAACACCATACAGCCTTCCATACTGGTTGCACCATTTTATACTCCCACCAACAGTGAATAAGGGTTCCAGTTTCTCTACAACCTCACCAGCATTTGTTGTTTGCTATTTTGTTAAATTTTGCTATTCATAGTTGAGTGAAATATCTCAGACACTAAAAGACAAATATGGCATAATGCCACTGTTACAAAAGTGGACTGATATAGGGCTTGGGGGGATACTAAGAAAGATGGGATAAATAATGTATACTGCATTGAAACAGATGAGGAAGAGAATGGTTTAAAAGGGATATATGATTAGAACACTCTTAGCACCAGTAGCCAGGAAATTAAAAGACGTACTGCAATGGGAAAGTCTGCTATTAGGGACCTCTCCAAAGTACTGAAGAGCAATGGTGTCTCTCTGGAAACTAAGGTGCATCTGATAAAGGCCATGGTCTTTGCAATCATCAGAGAGTTGGACAATGACTAGGAATGATAGAAGGAGAATTGATGCCTTTGAGCTGTGGTGCTGGAGAAGAGTACTGAGGGTACTATGGACTGCTAGGAAAACAAACAGATTCATCCAAGAGAGGGTTAAACCAGGCTACTCCTTGGAGGCAAGGATTCTGGGGCTTCATCTGACATACTTTGGACATGTTATAAGGAGGGTCATTATAACCAGTCCTTGGAGAGTGACATCATGCTTGGGAGGGTAGAGGGACAGCACAGGAAGGGAAGACCCTCTATGAGGTGGATTGATTCAGTGACTGGGGTAATTGGGATGGGTGTATTGGAGACAGTGCGGTTGGCACAGGACATAGCAGAGTTTAGGGCTATTGTACATAGGGTCACTATGAGCTGCCAGCGACTTGATGGCACATAACAACAACAATAACAACATTATTGTTATGACAGAAGTCCAGGAGGAAGGTAGCATAGTGGAGTGGACTTGGGGATTGAATAACAATGAAAGAATTGTTTCTTTTACGTTTCAAAAAGAAAAGTGAATTGGGGGAGGGGTGGGCAGGGAGAAAAGTATAACAATGAATGAAAGGAAATCCAAAGTCTCTGTAAACTTTAATTAAAATGAAGAAAAAAAAATAATCTTTTGACTCAACTGAATCTGGGATGGGTGTCTGAAGGAGGCCAAACCCATGAAGAACCTCACCTCATTCACCTCTTGCTTAACTGCTTTGTAAATAAATAAAAGTTTGTAAACCACCAGTGAATATTGCCAGTTAATTACTGAGAGCCACAACCTTCCATGAGCAATTCTTTAATTGTAGCTTATCATTCTATGTCCGTTTCTAAGGAATATTTATTTTCTGTTTACTGTATGTCCTTTATACTCCAATGAAAATATTAAGAAACCTGAAAAAAACTATAAAATGGAACCTGGTGAATTTTATTGCGAGTCATCTTATTATTCTGAATGACTGTTCTTTTGCGAAGTCATATTTATTTTAGATTTGCTTTGTCATATTTGCTATAATATGACATCCTATTGCCAAAGACAAAAACCAATAAAGCTGAGATATAACAATGGGATTCTCAGGGTCATAGTTCTCTTGGGGAAAATTGTAGATATTTGTCAATCTTGGTCATTTCTACATCTGGGCTTCTTCAGTAACTGAGGGCACGCTTTGCAGTTTAGGTCAATTAAGGATGAGAGGGAAGTATGAGAAAGCTATTGCAGCAGTCTAAAGAATCTGTTAAGATGGGAACTCACAACTACATATTCAGAACTAGGTAGGAAAACCACTAAAATTGTCTCTAATATTCTGTATAGATATCTTCTTCAAAACCCTCAAATCCAAAGAAGAATTGGTGAGGAAATAAGCACAATCAGAATAGAAACATAACTTTGTGACAAGATAATGCCTCAATTCTTAACAACCTTCCCTGCTTTGTGGTGAACTTTGTCTCTCAAAAAGGCTGAACAGTCAGGGAACAGGGAAGTATCAGGCAATACCTTGAGACTCTAATTACTAATGAGCTTATTTTTCCCATAAATAATGTCCTTAATGACACCCTCGCTATGATAGGGACTCTAGGGGGAAAGTAGCTTAAGGAGCTATGATTACCACAAACCATCTTTCTCCGGGGACTTAACAAATGCTTGTTTTCATTAATTGCCAATATAACAAGCTAATAGAAACAGTGCTGGAAATTGCCTTTAAGTTTTGCTCAAAAGCAGGTCACATGTAAATACAGTTAACAGTAAGAAGAAAAGGGCTGGAAATAATACCTGCGCCAGCAGCATCTACAAAGAATCACCATAGGATCCCAGTTCAATGTAAGATGTCGGGCCCGACATTAGCAGTTCTGCAGCACAAATCTCAAAGGCATCAACTTTTAGGGGACTCTAACATGGGCGAGAGGGCTTCTCCTGATTTACTAAATCACTTTTATTTTGTAAGTCTTGAATAAAATGAGATTTTGGCAAATTATTAATAGCTTCCACAGGATGAAGTTTGGAGAGCAAACATGAGATTCAGAACTCACAAGAATTATTGAGCTTTTGTCTACTAAACCCAGTTATCGTTTGTTTATCTCAGGGACAGTTCTCAAGCTGTTCTGCTTGTGAACTTGTCATTCCTACTAAGGGTCTTGAGGAATGATCTGCTTTTAGTGTTTACCTCTTGGCAGCTGTTGCTTATGCCTAGGCTCTTGCTTTAAGAAAACATCAACAAAAATACCCTGGAGATGCCATCATCTTGACCAAAAAAGAGCAGTGGGTATCACATAAGGAAACTGGGTTTTCCCAAGCAGGTTGAATGCAGGGTTAAAGTTCTGGGCAAGACAACCTGTCCTGGATAGTGATCGTATTATTTATAGTGATTGTGCACTCTCATATTGTTGTGTAGCACTCTGTTAGGCAGGAGAAGGGGACAGGTGTCCAATCAGGATAAATCAGGATTCAAACCATGTTTGAATTGTCATACAAAGTATTCTATCATACTTTATTCAATGTTAAGACTGGGCTGCAAGCCAAAATGTGGGCAGTCTGGCACCCACACGATGCTATCCAGATAAAAGACTCGGAGGTGCACTTTTAGAAAGATTACAGCCCAGAACACCTTATAGCTTTTCCACTCTGTCACATGAGTGGGCTAAGGCTCAGAATCTACTTGAGAGAACTCAACAACATCTTCCTTGATATACAAATAGTTTGGGCTTTCACAGTTGATAAAGCCACTTAGTATATGACTATTATTGTTGTTGTTGTTGATGATGATTGTTGTCAAGTCAAGCAGGACTCAGCAACCCTATTAACAAGAGACCTGAAGCCTTTCTATAACTATTGCTATTTCTCCAAGATCATAGAGTTTCCAGCGGCATGTTGTTTAGGAAGTGGATGCCACTCTTGCTTCCAAAGTATTTGATTATAAGTCAATAATTTAATAAAGCAGAGGTCACTGTAAGAGGATATGATTAAAGTGGGGACTGTGGGATGGGAATCAGACGTCTGTTTAATCATTTTACAATCTTAAATTACTAAAGTAGTCTTTATCCATGTTTATCTAAAAAATGAAACTATAAAGTAGGGATCTTGACCAGTTTACTGGTTGAAGAAAACTGTTCCATCTACATATTGCTGTAGTTTAATTAATTTAGAGTTACATAATTTTAGCTATTATTATATATTAACACTCATCCTGTGTTTATATCACACCAGCACAACTATTACATCAACAAGACAACTCAAGGGGAAAATACCAAAACAAGCGAATTCAATTAACTGAAAAACTCCATTTCTCTTTTTCTTCTGATATCCATACTGAACTATCAATGTCTAAACTATTCAACATCCATTTGTATTTTCATCTAGAAAGTAATGATTTAGATAAGTCCAATTTAAACCTTTTACTTGCTAAATAGTTAAATTCATTCTTGGGTAATTACATATTCATAGGAAAACTTTGTCACGTACAAATACATCAATTTTCTTAAAACATCATTTAATTTTATCCAATATTAGTGGAAACAGTGTAGACAGAACATAGATCAAGGTAGTGTCGGTTTGCTGGGGGCAGCTACCAAAACAATCTCATTTCTTCTGTCCCGCCCTGGGTAGAGGTAAATATTTAATTGCAGGTTTCAGACATCTACATACATAATTCAGAGACTTTTCCTTAGAAAAATAGGAGAGTTTAAGAGCATAGAGTAAGATCTCTGGTGACACAAATGGCTTATTTGTGGGGATTATGCTAAAGGCGTACAGTTAAGACCTAACTAGTGGATCTTTGGAAGAAAGGCCAGGAGTTTGACATCTGTAAATGTTACAACCACGAAAACTTTGTGGAGCCATTCTATTTTTTTTTTACAAACAGTAACTGCAAGGAGGAATTAACTACACAATAACAGCAAAGGATGTTAAGAATGAGTCTTAGCTTTTTTAAATTGACATTGTGACAAGTATTGTTGGCTCTCAGCTTTGATTTTAATATCTATAAAATGAGTATTATAACTCTATTATATAGCAAGATCAAGTTAATTGAATTAATTTATAGAAAGCATTTATAATATTTGACATATAGCAAATGTTCTATAAATATTAATAAAGTTTATATAAAACTGTAAAAGTCATTACCGTTATAATTCTTCAATAGTATGTCATCTGAGATGCTGTCTAATATTGTATATTTTATGCTAGCTTGATGGTACGTTTTCCCTTTATCTGTTGTTAGTGTACATTTTTATGTTTATGCTGACCAATATAAAGGTAGTATCTAGAATATGACATCTATGTCTCTATTTTTGTAATTAATTAACAGTATCATGTTTTGATCATCTGAGTTGTTTTAAGTGTTTGATATGTTCCATATCTTAGTTGTCTAGTGATACTAACATAGGTATGTTGTTGTGTACTATCTAGTCTGAAACTACCCATAACTGACCCTCTGGTGAATTTTCAAAGGTATTTAAGGACACAGAGATTGTCCATCCTTCTCCCCCAAAGTTTATGAATTTAACAAAGAGAAATTTATTAGCTCACAGTTTGTGTTTTCAAGTCTACTAAAACTCATGCTCAACTCATAGTCATCTAGTGGGCAACTCATAGCTGACTCCAGAGTAGATTTTCAGAGGCTATAGATTGCATGGGAGGAGATTGTCCACCTTTCTTCCATAGAGCAGTTGGTGGGTTCTAACTATTCACCTCAGAGGCGGTCGTGCAACTCTTTATCTCTAGGTCACCAGAACAAACCAATGAACAGAAATCCTAATCTTGCCCAATCCTGTGCCATGTGCATGACCTGCAACATACTCAAGCCCATTTATGAAGTCCCTGTTTTAGTCCGTCTTGTTAAAAGTCTTCCCTTCTTTCTCTGACCCTCTTCCTTTCCCAGTGTGATGTCTATTTCTGAAGATGTAGGCCCTCTTCACAACATGCCCAAAGTAAGTGAGATGAAGCCTCTTTACCCTTGCTTCAGAGGTGTACCTTACAATTCCTTCAGGACAGATATGCTCTTTTGTAAGTCTATAGGATATTCAGTACTCTTCTTCAACACTACAACTCAAAGGAATTGACCCTTTTATGTTATCCTTATTAACTGTCCAATTTTCAGATGCTTAAGAAGTAATTGGCTTGGATCAGGTGCACCTTAGTCTTTACACTAGTATCCTTGCTCTTTAGTACTTTGACCAGGTCCTTGACAGTAGATTTTTTTCAATGCAACAGTGCCTTTTGTTTCCTTGACTGCTGATGCCATGAATGTTGTTTATAGATTCAAATAAAATTAAATAATTGACAATTACAATCTTTTCTCTATTTGTTGGGATATTGCTGATTGGTCCAATGTTGAGAAATTTTGTTTTCTTGACACTGAAATGTAACTCATATTGAAGGCTGTAGTTTTTTATCTTCGGAAGCAGGTACTTCAAATATTTATTTTCTTGCAAGTAAGGTGTGTCATCTACATAACACAAGTAGTTGCTGAATCTTGTTTCAATCTTAATACTATTTTTGTCTTTAGATAGTCCCGTTTTTAAAATTATTTGCTCAGCATACAGATTAAATAGGTATAGAGAAAGAATACAACCTTTAAGCTATACATTGTTCCTTTGCTCTGTTCAGACAATGGCTTTAGTCTATGTATAGATTTCTTATTAGTACAATTAAGTGTTCTGGGATTCCCATTCATCTCAATGTTTTCCATAATTTGTTATGATTCACACACCCAAGTGCCTTTTTAATATTAATAAAACACAGTAAACCTTTTTCTTTTATTGTTTGCTTTCAGCCAACATCCATCTGACCTCAGCAAAGATAAATCTAAACCCATCTTAAATTTCTGAAAGTTGCTTATTGGTGCATATCTGACAATTTAGGAGCCTAGCCATCAAAATGCAGAGTACCAGCTCTGGGGATGGATTTCTCTGTCTACTTTGGAGGATTTTATCCCCTGTGACCTGTGTTCTTTGGGATCTCTATGGATCTTTGCATTCATCTTCCTCTGGGTCTATGAGACCCAGCACAGAGACCTTAGGTCCAACAGACACATTCCGCTCTTATCTCTGACTTTGAATTCTAGTAGGCTCCTCTATCTCTGCTTGCTTTTTAAAGCTATTTTTATCTCAAAAGAGATTGACTCAAGATATAACTTAATCCTATGGTATGTAGTCTGCCTTACTAAAGTAACCACCATTAATTGTCATTAACACCATAAGGGGTAGCATCTACAACACGTAGAATAATAAATCACAGAGTGAAAGATAGTTGCGTAATACTGAGTATCCTGGTCTGCACAATTTTTTAATAATATCTTAGTTGCGTATATGTATGTTGTTGTTGTTGTGTCTCATTGAGTCGGAACTCGTAGTTGACGCTCCAGTGGATTTTCAGAGGCAGTTAATTGCACAGAAAGAAATTACCCATCGATCTCCCACTGAAAGATAGCAGAGTCGAACCACATGCCTATGGGATTGTAGCGCTTCTTATATGTATCTTTTTTCTCCTTCTCTTCCCTCATTTTAAATCTTTGTTATTTTTTTTTTAAACCTACACAATTCTAATAAATTTTAGAATTGACACATGAACAAACAAATTATTACATCACGCAATATTTCAATAGAGATACACGACAGGGTCCTGAAAGCCGCCTCTGTGTCTACCAAGTAAGTGTCCTTATTCTAAACACAGATTCTTGCACATCTGTTTTCTGCCTTTCCACTCCCTAGCTCAGCTCCAGCCAAACAGGAAGCCAGTCACACCAGGCTCCAGACGCTGTGTTTCCATCCACAGGACTTCCCCATGATTTCACTGCCTGAAGGAACTCAGATGAAGCAACGGATTCTCAAATGATAGCAAACCTTCCAGAGACACGGAGAGGGGGGCGGCAGGAAATGTAACCTTCTGAAGATCCTAACCAGGTGGTTTATAGCCCTTTATTTATCTTTTCTTTCTCCTCTGTTAGCATAGCTGTTTAAGTTTAGCAGATGCGTTATACACAACAAAGCGTTTTCAAATGAGCCATTGGACACTTCAAGAGTCAAGAGGTTAGGCAATTGTTTGAATTTCATAAAGAAAAACAGATGTGGTTTTGAGGTTTCACGTTAACGGAATTCAGCTGTGGGAAAAGACTGGCAGCCATGCTCTTCTCTGGAGCCTCCACTCCAGTTTGTTTTCCGACTCAAGCTGGGTGGCTGGAGAAGATGTGTCAAATCCATTCAATCACACTGACTGCTTCAAATATAGCATGAATTTAAAGTAAATTCAAGAGATCAGTTTTGTTGTTTATTTGATAAAGTCTACTTTGGGATTACTAAGTTGTAAAACAAAAATGCATGAAGAGCAGGCAAAGTCTCTTTGCTTGTACCAATGTATAAACTAATGGAATCAATTTATTCAACAATCACTAAAGATTATTTGAAAAATCACTTACAGAAACTAGCATGGATACAAGTAACTGTCACACCCCGCCTAATCTCATGCCTGAATCAGTGTGCTCAAACACTTGAGGCTATTCATTATTTATTGCATAGAATGGTTCACAAAAACGCAAACTCTCTGGAGCCACATTCATTTCCAATCAAAACATCCAAAAGTAGGGTCTGGAGATTTGTATTTTTAAAAATCCTCAACAAGTTTTGATGACCAACTGACCCAATTTGGGAATCAAGTATTCACAAAGGGTGTGTGCCAATTACCTAGTTACATCAATGCAAAGTGTTACCCATGTGCTTAAGTGACAGTAGCTTCAGAAGCTATCTATTCCTGAGGGACAACAAGATCCAGGGCCAATAAAAAGCTATGTCCTGAGATGCAGAGTTTACACACCTCCATTCTCCAACTTCTTTAGCATTTATTATACCAGTAGTGCTCACCCCATCCCTACTAGTCCATACTCTCCGCTATGTTTGATAAGTTGATGCAATGAACACAAAGAATTTAGAGACCCATACGATTACAGATTTGTGGTATATTAAGGAAGTGACAGGCTACAGCTTGGCTCCAGGATGAACTTGGATCATTGTCAGGAAGGTTATAGTCATGTTCTGGAAGGCTCTTCTGAAAAGCACTTCCTTCCGCTAACGGCAGTTCTCTCACCTCCTCACGGCCAAGCAAGCAGGCAAATCATGCACGCACTTGGTCATTCACCTCCCTCGGGGTTACATGGGCTCTTTTCTTGGCCAAGTAGGAAGACCTATCTCTGCTGTGCTAGCCTTTCTCAGTCTCTGTAAGCCTCGCTGCCTTTCTCCTCTCCACTGTTAAACGACACCACACAAAGTATAGCAGCTGGATTGCCTCTCTCAGTTGCTTTCCTGCGGCCTCTTTCTGCCATCACCACTGACTTCCACAAGGCCTCTTTCAGCCTCTCAGTGTCTTTAGTACTATATACCTCTTTTAAGACATTCCTTGTGTATTTCCTCTGCTGCTTCTCTCTTTTTGCTTTTCTGAAAACATCTGTGGGCCTGGTTGTTTATATGAGGAACCTCTTTGACATTAGGAGGGCTGGCCTACCCACCGTAGTTGCAAATTTATCAATCCCTTTGGTGGACTGAGTAGTCTTCACATTGTATAGTTAGTCCACCAATCCCTGCAAGGTACATTAAAAAATGACAAGCAGAGTAAACTGCAGCCTAGAGATCAACAAAAGTTTCAAAGCATCAAGGAGCTTATCTAGGAAACGCCAGTCAACCTATAGAAAAGTGAACAGGCCTTCTGCATTGAAGACCAACTGAGAGCTACCTTACTCATACACTCCTCAAGTTACTAGTCAAGGAATTCTGATTGTGGGGAAAATATTTTCTAGCTGTTGATCCAAAGAAAAAGACTACTTTGGGGAACTCATTTCATTATAATGTTTCCTAGCAATAACTTCACAGTTGACTCTATGGTTCACGGAATTTTGTTCTATAGAAGCAAGTTCCTTCTGTCTTCAGATTTACCTCTGAAATACTAGAACTTCAAATTGTTCAGGAAATTAGTTCACACATTCATTCTCTGCTTCAAAATTCTGAGATTCAGAAAGGCAAAGGGAAATAGCAAGAGTACAGCATGAACTATGTTTATAGATCTTAATGATTCCTGATGATTGACAATTTTATAATTATAAATCTATACCGTGAAACATATCCCTACATGCATATCATGATACTCAGTGCTTCTTGAGAGCTCTAGTGGTGGTGGGGGGTGGGGATGGGGTAAGGAGTTGCACTGCCAACACAGAGCTCTGGTGGGTAGCCTTCAGAGAGGTGTACTGTGATCTCCAAGTGGAACAGTCCAAAGGTTTTCCAAGGCTACACTCTTTACAGGAGCAGGTAACAAAAGTCTTTTCTCTAGCTCTGGTGGGTTTGAGCTACTTATCTTTGGTTTATATTCAGGCTCCTTAGGTAAAAAGTGATTGCCATGGAGTCAGAGAGTAGTTATAGCTAAAACTCCATTGGGGTTTTTTTGAGACTAAATTGATTGTCCATCTCCCTCCTTGTAGCAATTCCTTGAATTTGGACCATCAGAGATATGGTGACTTTGAGTCCACAGACCATGTCACTAGAGCTCCCTCCTTTAGGTAAAGGTAACTGCAGACATTTCCACAATATTGAAAAAATGTTGATGTTTGGGTTTTGCTTACATTTTTAAAGTGGGTGAACTTGGTAGATTGGTTTTCCACTGGTTACTGGACACACATTTTGTTTTGTAACACTGATGGCAAACTCCCACAATGAAACTTCACTCTTCCTCCTTCCTCCCTGTGTTTCTTTCTTTCTTACCCCTTCCTGCCTTCTGACCTGTATCCCTGGGCAAATTCTACCCTTCAGATGTCTTACAGTTGATTGTTCCAGTGACCATTTTTACCTGCCTGGTGTTATTGTCCACTTTACCTCCGTGTCTGTCAGTTGGCTGAAAGTTGAGCCACAAGATTGTGTTTGGTTCCAGGTTTGAAGATACCTAGGGAGCAGAGTCTATGAAGTAGAACCAGTCTCTATAAAACAATTCAAACAATGTGATTTTGTATGAGTTTTAGTTTCATCCCATATTTCTCTCCTTGTCCAGCAGGGACTTCCCACTGTGATCCCTTCCTGTGTGGTGAGCAGTAGCAGCTGGTTTCAGGGTGGCAGAGTCTGGGATTCATTTGCATGGTCTATTTGTGCTTTGAGTTAATTGTTTCCTGTGTCTCTGATTCACTTCACTCTTCTTTGCTCCAGATAAGGAAAGACCAGTAGTTTCCTCTCAGATGGCTGCTCACAGCTTTTAAGATCCAACTGGCTATTCAGAATTGGTGAGATTTTTATCAGTTTAAAATCCTTGGGGGGAAGTAACTGTGGAGAGATAAGTTTTTGTTTTCTCTATAACATTTTAATTTTCCTCTTGAGGCCCAGACAGTCACAATAGTAGGTCTATTGAAGTTGGGAAGCACAGAATAGCATTCATCGATCTTTCTTGGTGCCCAGATGGCTGGATATCATAGGCACCAGCCCATGAAAGTAAAAGCATGATAATGATTATAAAAGAAAGTGTTATCTGGGGACAATGGAGGATCATTCAGAGCTAAGGGACACTTTATGAACCTCTCATTAAACCACAATCAAGAATACCATGCGGTGCAATATATAGACACATTTTCTTTCTTTACCCAGAGAAAGAAATAAAATTTATTAAAATATGCTTTGTTATTTGATTATGAATGCAGCTCTTTGCTACCAAAAGTGTGGTCTATGTTGTTAAATATTCAGAGTCTCTGCCCCACCTCAACCCTACAAAATCAGAATCTGCATTTTAATAAGATCCTTAGGCAATTTTTATGCATATTCAAATTTGAGATGCACTGATGTAGACCATCCTATTTTCCAATCCAGCTCAGTTTCCAGCACTGTCTGAATGAAATTGTACCCTTCCATGTAGAGGTTGTACTTCTGAATTTTTCTATCTCTATACCCATCTCACTCCCATTTCCTTCTTGTACTTGAATCCTGTCTTTTCCTATATACTTTAAAAGTTGACTTTAGGGTTTATCCTATCACCTTTGAAATGTATTATTGAGACACAACTTAAATTCTCCTAGAATTCAGAGTTCTGCAGTCCAGGGAGCTGTGGGTGACCCACTCATTCCTTTACTTTGAGATTTCCTTTTGAACCTTGAGCCTTGAAAAAAACAGTAGTTTTAAAAATTTGTTTTGTCTTAAGATGTAATCCATTCCTGAGGTGAGTACAGAGCTTTGTCTTATGTTAAATCAAGAATTACTTTTGTATTTTCAAGACAGTAATTCTTCTTGAACTTTATCCATTTTCAGTCAACCCTTTTTCCAAGGCAAGTAAATAAGATGGAGAATGAGATTTTTTGCAAGTTCTTTTCATCTTCAGAGCATTTGTGATTCCCAATTTGAAATGCAGATCCTGATTTACAAACAGTATATTTCATAAAATTCAGTCAATTTCTGTTGTTGTCTTAGTGTTATTTTTGTTTTAATATTATATCTGGACTTTTTATTAGAAACTACTTTAACTAATTCTTAGCAAGTATGTAGATTATAGAATCTAGTCATAATGGACCCAGTATGGCGCCCTGGTGGCCTAGTGGTAAGGAGCTGTGCTACTAACCTCGTGGAGTTTGAATCTACCAGCTGCTACACAGAAAGATGGGCAGTCTCCTCCTGTGTGATTCTTCAAAAACCCACTGGAGAGTAAACTATGGGTGGGATCCAACTCAACAGCACATAACAACAAGAACAATGGTTTAGTGGGGAGCTCTAGTGACTCAAAGATACATGACAACAACAGTGGCCTAGTGGTAAGAAGTTGCACCACTAAATCAAAGGCTAGTCTACCAGTTGTTCTGAGGGAGAAATATCAGCAATCTCTTCCCATGTGATTTACAGCCTCTGAAAACCCAATAGAGGGATGGCTATGAATAGGTTACTATTTGACAGCACTTAATGACAACAATCATCTAGTAATAAGGTCGTATGTGAGTAGACAGTCAAACCATGCTATTTTAGAGATTTGCTATACTTAGGAGAAAAAATAAGCAGAGTATATCTGTCAAGAACATTAAAAAGTGATATAAACAGTACAGCCCAATGGTAGAAGATTTCTGAGTTTTAAAGAGAAAGAATTCTAGAGATGAAAAAGATCTGTTGGAATGAGTCCATTCATTACTCACGTGACTTGGTCAAAGCATTCAACTTCTCTAGGCCTCGAGATTCTCACCTGCAAAAAAGAACAATAATGTCTATCTCCCTGGAATACTCAAATAAAATAATATATATAAAACACTTAGAACAGGAAACTAAAGAAATTGCTATTACTACTTGAAATTGTAGGGACCTCTGTTGGCTTAGTGGTAAAGAATTGTGCTGCCAACTCAAAGGTACACAGTTCTAATTCATCTGCTGCCTTGTGAGATAAAGATGGGAAATCTCTTCCCATGTGGTTACTGCCTCTGAAAACCTCCTGGAGGGTAAGCTACAAGTCAGTTCTGACTTGAAGTTCTATATTAACAACAGAAACAACAACCTGAAATTTTACTACTTCAAGCTCAAGGCCATTGCTATTGAGTCAGAACAGAGGAGCATATGGACTGGTAGAGTGAAGGGAAAGGACGGGTAGAGCTAGGATTTTATAAGCCTTTGTGATCAATTGTATTGATAAATTATAACTAATGTTATAAAACAAAATATATGAATGGTTGGATGAAAACCAATTTTTAAAAAATTAAAATATAATTAAGACTGGGCATAAATACTAGGCATTTTACCCTTTGTTATATCCACTAAATGCCTGATGGGTGGTCAATAGCACACATCAGAAAGAGTTTCTGTAATTCTAGAGACCTTTGGGCTTTGGAGAATGGTCATTTCTTTCTCAAAAAATTTGAGGTTTCATCTGCATAAACAAATAAGAAAAAAGAATCCAGACAGAATGAGGTGTCTAGTGATAAGAAGCTGTCTGCAATCCCAAAGGCTCAGGATTCAAATTCGCTAGCTGCTTCTCAGGAGGATGGACAACATTCTCCCATGTGTTTTACTGCCTCTGAAAACCAGACGGAGAGCCAGCTAAGGGTTGGTGTCACCTCAATGGCATGCAACAACAACAATAGCAACAACACAGATACACATTTCATCTCTGTCAACCCTGCTTTGTCTTCAAGGGAAATTCTATTAAATATGTTAGCAGGATTTCCATGTCCTCTTATTCCATTTGGGATTGTTCAATGTGAAGTCTCAGCAACAGATCAAGAGGGTTATGGTGAAACTCTTTTCACTTTAGGCAAGTCGGGTTGCTACTTAGGCAATCCCAGGATATGGCAAGGGTTAGAGCCATTTGTTCATAGGCTTGCTTTTTGTCATAGTCGACTCGAGGGAACATACAACAGTGCCTGCCTTGTGAGGTTGAATCCATATTACCTCAAAACAAGATCACCGTTCATCTCCAGAAAATCTGTTCTCCACAATTCTCTCTCAACTTATTCTGTCACCTTTTGCCTTTTCAAATCTAAGGCTTTGAACAGTTTTCCAATTGTCAACAGCTGTTTTTAGCCTTGTTTATCTACCCAGATTATCCACTGGCATGTAGGTAACTTCTTGTTGTTGTTGTTATGTATTGTAGGATTGGAAAGGACACATAGCTGACCCTCTGGTGGGTTTTCAGAGGCAATTTAACCACACGGGAGGAGACTGCCCATCCTTCTCCCATGGAGTGATCGTGGCTCGAACTGCATTTCTTCGGGATTACAGCACAGCTTTTTGTCACTAGGCCACCAGAACTCCCTAGATAATTTGTTAATAGCCCTCATTTAATTATCTTGGTATAAATATGCTATTTCTTGTTGTTTCTCTGTTTCAATTCTTTATTTCTGTGTAATTAATTACCCTAAAACATAGTGACGTGAAATAGTAATCACTTTTATTACATGTGACAATCATATGGGTCAGGAAGTCAGGCCAGCTGCGCTAAGTGATCACTCTTCTCCACATTTTGTTGACTTGGAAGTATTTAAATGGAAGTCTGACTAGTTTATAGACTCCATGATAACTTGACTTACTGTATCTGGCAGCTTTACAGGAATACCTGGAAAGTTATGCTCGGCTAGTCCCCAGTGTCTTTGCCAGAAGTCTAGAAGTCTTTGTACATGATTTGTCTAGCAAGCATTTAACTGCATGCAAGGAGTCTTAGGCTTCAAGAAATCAAAGAGAATCTTTCAGTCCTTTTAACAGAATTGGAAATTGGGAGAATATCTCTTTCACTGTATTCAGTTACTCAATGCAATTTCAACCCATTCTATACTCAAGTGCATGATAAATTGAACTCATTACTTTACTAAAGAGTTGTAAAATAATTTGTGGCCATATTTACCTTGAGTATGTATAAACTAGATATGTGTGAAGATTTGAAATACAGTATCAACTGTTTCATAAATGTTAATCTTTTTTTAAGGGAATCAATTAATTTTCTGATATAGTCTTGGTAAAAATATTAGGAAAGATAAGATCATATAATGATGAAACTTTGGATAAAACGGAAGAATCTTGACATGTTTACTAGCATAGTTCACCAAATGACTAACTTAGGTGCCATGAAATTGTCACAAGCCTTTAATCTGTTTCTCTGAGAGAAATCATAACTTGGAAGAAATGACAAATAAGAACACAACACACAGCACGTAGAGACAAGACAGGACTGCAGCCACACAGCATAAAAGACAAGGTGAGACACTAACAGGACAAGAGCTGCAGCCCTGAGCAGCTGCGTTTACAGAGAGATGGAAACATTAAGGAATACATCATAGAGTCCAAATGGCCCGGGTACAAGTAGAAACATTTAGATTACCACAGGGCCCAGATGGGCTGGGTACACAGTTAGATAAAAGACATACATTCAACCAAGACTTCTTTGTATTCACAAACTGTGCTTTCTCTCATCTTGCAACAACCTTATCAAGAGCAGGAACATTTGAAAGTCAGTGTCTAAAGATGTATGAGAACTGCTTGCAATCTTCCTTCTCAGAGCGCCTTGTGAGATCTGCTTGCAATCTTCTTTCTGAAGACACTTTCTGTGTGCAAGGCACACAGCCATATTCTAAGGATGCAGTGCTTTACATTCTGTTGTCCCTCACATGAAATTCTTTTTTTTTTCTTTCTCTTATCTCAGCGAGACATACTATAATAAAGTAGCTGATGGTCTTGAACTGTGTGCCTTCAGGATTGCAACAGAGCTTCTGGCCACTAAGCCACCAGAGTTGCTCTCTCATACACACACAAACACAATAGTGTGTCCACATTTTTGCTTTCTTTATGTTGTGGTGTTATAGTCAAGGAAGGAGTTGTGTGAATTTCTGTGAAAGGCTAGAATCTTAATCCTCATCAGTAACTTCCTCAAGTCTTTATTTCCTGAAAGTCAGGTTATGTCTTTTTAATAAAATGCAGTAACATTGGGATGGTTTGTACTTGCTTGTCATACATTTAACAGTTATACACACACACATGCAACTAGAAATTCAACTCCCTAGGTTCAAGTATGACTAACCTATCAAAATTATCGAGAATTCTAGAAAGATGATTGCAGAGATGATTAATAAAATTCCTACCTAAACAAGCTGCCAGACACAGCAAGTAAAGTCATCATGGAGTCTCTAAACTAATCAACCTTTCATTTAACCCAAGATTGACACAAGTCTACAAAATCTGGGGAAGAGTGATCACTCAGCACAGCTGGCCTGACTTTCTGACTCATATGATTGTCACATATAATAAAAGTGATTGCTATGTCATGTCACTGTGTTTTAGTGTTGTTAATTACACAAATAAAAAAATTGGAATAAGGTGCCAACAGGAAATAGCACATCTACACCAAGATCATTAAACAAGGCATATTAACAAATTATTTAGGGAGCTCTAGTGGCCTATTGGCAAGAAGCTGCACTGCAATATGAAGGCACATGGTTCGAGGCCACCAGCTGCTCTGTAGAAGAACCTGCCAGAGGGTCAGCTACGGGTCAGTTCCTACTTGATGGTTCACAACAACGACAACAACAAACAATCTATACGATTTATACTCATCCAGATATGTAATTGACTACTGCAATTGCTGTTTATAAGCTGTCCATCTATGAAAAGTTAAATAGGCAAAAGTTATGTGATATAAATATTTCCAACAACAAAAGGTACTTGTTGAGGCTGCTTATGTTTAAGAAAACTCATAGAATTTGTTTCCTTTATTAGGAAATTTTGCATCATAGTTTCACGAGACATCCTAGTTAATTGACCCTATAACATATTTAGTGCCTCTGTTCTACCACAGTTTATTGTGTAGTGCCTGTGGTCTCAAAAACGTGCACAAAGTCATCCACGCCATGACAATTGGTCCTTAAGAATCTTGAGAAATAGATGAAGGAAGACAGGAATAGAATGAGGATACAGGATGTGGAATATAAGGCTTCCATTAGCAACTGCCTCTTTGCCAGGAGACCAGAATTAGATGAAGCCCAGCTACCATTACTAAAAGTCCTGGTCAAAGATTTTTATAGGTTTAATTAAAAAAAATTAAAAAAAATATTAGGTCTCAGGAATCTATGAAATACCAATTGACATGTTTCATCTAACAAATGCAGCCCTGGTCAGGCTCACTGGTCTATACAAAGAAATTTAGAGACAGCTACTTAACGGATAGGAAAAGTTTCATATTTGTCCTCAATCCCCAAAAAAGTGATCTAACAGAATGTGAACATTAGAAAACAACACTAATAATATCACATGCAAGCAAAATATTGCTAAAGATCATCCGTAAAAGGCTAGAACAGTACAGTGACAGAAAACTTCCAGAAGTTCAAGCTGGGTTTAGAAGAGGCCATGGCACCAGGGATATCATTCTAATGTCAGATGGATCCTGGCTGAAAGCAGAAAATGCCAGAAGAATGACTATTTGTGTTTTATTTCCTTTGCAAAGACATTTAACAATGTGGATCATAACAAACTATGGCTAACTTTGAGAACAGGAATCTTAGAACAATTAATTACAGTCACATAAAACTTGTATGTAGCACGAAAAACTGTTCTCCAAACAGAGCAATGGAATACTGCATGGGTTAAAATCAAGTTAGGTATGCATCAGTACAGTATCTTTTCTCCATACCTCCTCAGTCTTTATGTTATATAATTAGAGAAAAGATTGAAACTGTCAACAGTTTAATCCTACTTAGATCCACGATTAACATTGTTGTTACCAGAGGTTAGGAGATCAAGAAATGTATCACACTGGACAAGTCCACTGTCTGGGACCTCTCAAAATTACTGAGGAGCAATGATGTCAGTTTGAAGACTAAGATACTTCTGATTGAGGCCAAGGTCTTTTCAATCACGTGTTACGCACTTGAGAGCTGGACAATGAGTAAGGATGACACAAGAATTAATGTCTTCGAGTTGTGTTGTTGTTGCTACTATTGTTATGTTCTCTTGAGTCATCTGTGACTCACAGAGATCCTATGTACAGAATCCCTGAAACTTGCCCTGTCCTGAGCCAGTCTCACTGATTCTGGCACACCATCCCCCACTACCCCAGTTACTATATCAATCCATCTCATCTGGGGTCTTTCTTTCCTGCGCTGTCCCTCCACCCTTCCAAGCATGATATCCTTCTCCAATGACCAGCCTCACCTAGCCACATGCCCAAAGTATGTGAGTTGGAACTTCAAAATCATAGCTTCCAAGGAGAAACTTGATTTCACCCTTTCCAAGACAGACTTACTTGTCTTCTTGATGGTCCATGATATGTTCAAGACTCTTCTCCAGCACCACAACTTGAAGACATCAATTCTTCTTCTGCCACACTTAGTCATTGTCCAGTTTTCTCGCACATAGCAAGTAATTGTGAAGATTAGACGCACTTTAGTATTTAGACCGACATCGTTGCTTTTCAGTACTCTGGAGTGGTCCCTGAAAGCAGATTTACCCAATGCAACCCATCTTTTAATTTGCTGGTTGCTAATGTTTAGAGTGCTGATTGTTTAGCCAAGCAAGCTTTAATTGTTAACAACCTCAATCTCTTCTCCATCTATCATGGAGCTGCCAATTGGCCCAGTGGTGAGAATCTTTATTTTCTTGATTTTGAGCTTCAATCCATATTGAAGAGTACAGTCCTTGACCTTCTGTAGCAAGTGCTTCATGTCTTCCTCAGTTTCAACAAGCAAGATTGTGTCATCTGAATAACATAAGTTGATGAGTCTTCCTCCAGTCCTGATGCCACATCCCTCCTCAAAAAACCCAGCTTCCCAAATGATCTGTTCTGCATATAGACTGAAAAAAATATGGAGACAAGATGCATCCCTGACATACCCCTTTCCTGATTTTTAACTCGGCAGTGTTTCCTTCCTTTGTTCTGATGAATGCTTCCTGGTCACAACCTCAGTTAATTCTCCGTCTATCATGCTGCTGTCAGTTGCCCCAGTGGTGAGAATCTTTCTCTTCTTGACGTTAAGCTTCAACCCATATTGAAGACTACAGTCCTAAAGAAGAGTATTGATGATCCCATTGACTTCCAAAAGAACAAAGAGATATGTGTGGGGAGGAGTAAAGCCAGAATGAACCTTGAATGCAAGGCTGGAGAAGCTTCATCTCACATACTTTGGGCGTATTACTGGGATAGATTATTCCTTGTAAAGGGCATCATACTTGGAAAGGTGGATGGTGCTTTAAATAAAGAAAGCCCCTTAACAAGACGGAATGACAGAGTGACTGCAACAATAGGCTCAAATGTCAGAAATGATGAGGATAGTACAGGATAGGACAGGGTTAAGGTCTATTGTTCATAGAGTCTCTAAAAGTTGTAGTTGACTGCCCCTAGCAAAAACAACAGTCAAAACGAGGAAAATGTAGAATATAGTTTCAAATTCTCATGGTGTATGGACTTTCTGGGGCTATGCATGGTGGGTGAAGCCATGAGACTATTGCCTTAAGATAAGCTTTAAACCTTAAATAAAAAATATCTTGGCCCTTGGCCGACATAGAACATAACCAAAAGACTCTGTCCTATGTACCACTGCTGAAAGCTTCCCTTCTGGCTCTGAAAACAGGCCTGGGCTGGAGACCCAACTAGAAGTAACTAGAGGACATCCATTTTGCTACTGGTTTAGAGAAAACTAATGAGTTTATTGTATTAAATGCACTTCATGTATTTCTAATAAGATGACCTTACAGAAAGTGTAATTTGTTATGTTCTGGCTATTGTAAAAGAAATGAATACAAGCAAATTTCATAATTGATATTGGAAAAAAATTCTTGAAGTCTTTTTAAAACAAAAATTATTTTGCTTAACTGGTAAAAAATGTCTACCTTGCATATTGTGCTCATTTAAGAACTATTAATATGAGTCTAAACAGCCAATAGCAACTCAAAATATTAGGCAGAAACATTAAGAGACATTGAATTTGTGTTAGCCAGGGAGGAATAAATCATAAAAGGAGACGAGGATAGCTTGGTTGCACAGTTAAAGTATGGAATCAATGTCACTGCTTGTATATATGGAAATTATTGAATTGACATATGTTTCTCTGTGCATATTAAGAATAGCAACTGCAAATCAGTCAGACGCTTTACACAGATTTCAGAAAAAACAAAAATTAAAGTAAAAACCTACTTTATTTGTCATTATTGTTGATGGTGGCACCTTGTTTTTATCTTCTTAGATCTTTGCATATAAATAAATCAACTAAGATAGCAACACTTAGATAATAGAAAATAATTACAATAAAACACACTGTCTCATTATTTTTATTACACTAAAATGTAAATCGGTAAAGGGAAATCACAAATCCAAGTTATCCTAATTGCATAAAATTCGAGACTTAGAATCTTGAGAATCAGGAACCTAGATTACCATTTCTAAATTGGCAAGAAGTATTGTGTTAATCATGGAAAATATGTTCAGCCAAATCATGTACACAATTCACGTAAAGAGTTTTGTGGTTTTTCAAATGATCAGTGAATGTAAAGAAACTGTAGAAGATTTGAATATAATGAAAGTCTGAGATCTCTGAGTTCTAAAAACTAAGCCCAATCTCCTAGGACAAGCTCTGAGCTATAATTTCTGAGATTTAGAATTCAAAGTGAACAAGAAGAGGAGAAAAAACAAACCAGTCTTTACAAAATGAGGAGTAGGGAAGAAACCTAGCAAATATTAGAAATGACAAGCTTCCACCGCCCATATTGTTATAATTTCACAGAAAATCAAGCTCTAGATTTGAGAAACTCTCATGGCCTCATTTTTATTGCTGAAAATGAAGGGGGGAAATTCTCTCTTTTAACAGTGAAGAAGGGAATAATTACTGTGATATTTTATGCATTTCTCCTGTAAGAAAATAAAGATTATTATAAAATAGAGTAGAGTGCTGGCCCACCTCTCAAGGCATTATTCCTTAAACAGATGCAGACAAAAGAGATGAAAAAGTGACTGAAAGACATTTTTAAAACTATAGAAGCTTTCAAGATACATGGAAATTAGAATTGGAAAAATTAAGAAAAGTTAAATTAGCAAAAGAAAATTTGACAGAAAGAAAACCCTCAGACTGAAAGAAAGCTAAGGTGCATCCAGACAGTCAGTGTTCATTGGAGGCAAAGATGGCAAAGCTTGGTCTTATATATCTGGACATGTTGCCAGGAGAGGTTATTCTTTGGAGAGAGACATGGTGCTTGGAAAAGTTGGGAGTTGGTGAAGGAGAAGGTGGCCTTCGGCCAGGTGGATTGACGTAATGACTGCAGCAATGTGTAGAGTATGTCAGAGATTGTGAAGATAGGGCAGCTTTCCAATTTGTTGTTCGTAGGGTCACTAACAGCTGTACTCAACTCAGCAGCACCTAACAGCAACAACAGAATAACATTATAGAACTGAAATACCACTGTGCCTGAAGGGCAGAACAGACTTTTGAATCCTGAAATCAGGGGTTGGATAGTTGAGAATGAATCACTGGAGGTGGCTGACTTCCACCAGGAAACCTCTGACCCACCTCAGGAGAAAACGAAAGTGTTTAAACCATGGACCCTTTGGTAACACTCCTCCAAGGCTCCTTCACAAAGGAATAACAAATCCATAACTGAACACTTCACAGTAATGAGTTAATCAGTAAATCTTGTCAGGTGCTCTTGAGTTGACTAGGACTCATAGGGAACCTTATGAACAACAGATCTGAACCTTGTTCTATTATGTGCCAACCTCTTAATCTCTGCCATGCTAAAGCTCATGGTTTCAGTCACTATATTAATCCATCTCTTTGAGGATCTTCTTACCATTCACTGACCCATTACTTTTCTCAGTTGTTGTTGTTATTGTTAAGTGCCGTTGAATCACTTGTGACTCATAGCAACCCTATGTACAACAGTCCTAAACTCTGCCCTATCCTGTGCCAATCTCACCATCTCCGACACACCTACTTCCATTACCCCAAACACTGAATCAATCCAACTCATCGAGGATCCTCCCCTCCCACACTGTCGCTGTACCCTCCCAAGCAAGGCGTCCCTTTCCAAGGACTAGTCCCTGCTTGCAACACTTCCAAAGTATGTCAGACAAAGCTTCAAAATACTTGCCTCCAAGGAGCAGCCTGGCTTCACCCTCTCCAAGACAAACCTGTTTGTTTTCCTAGCAGTCCATGATACATTCAATACTCTTCTCCAACACCACAGCTCAAAGGCATCAATTCTCCTTCTATTATCCTTAGTCATCATCCAGCTCTCCGATGCATAGCAAGTGATTGCAAAGATCATGGCATGAATCAGGTGCACCTTAGTCCTAGACTGACATCTTTGCACTTCAGCACTTTAGAGAGGTCTCTAACGACAGACATCCATTTCAAATTCACCAGCTGCTTCACGGAAAAAAGATGGGCATTCTCCTCCAGTCTGACTTGAAGCCACTGATAATATGCTAGTTTTGTTGAAAGATCTCCTTTGAGTCAGATCTGACTTGATGGTACACAACCACAATAACAGTAAGTATAATCACTCATTGTTTCAAAGCTATAAATATTTACAGAAGAATACTACCTGTCTTTCTCCCATGTGTTATAAGTTCTAAACCAACTGTGTTTTGATTAGCAACAGAATGCTCTCCCATTGGGACTCTTTTAGGGAGAACAAACAATCAAAACAATTGCTATTATTATGCACTATTGAGTATTAACTGAGCCATAGCTGTGAGTTTTCAGATGCAATTCATTGTTAGGGAGGAGACTGCCCCCCCCTTTTTTTCCCCCACAGAGTAGTAAATTTCAACTGTGCACATCTGGGTTCTTTCCAGGCCATAGTCTTTGCAATTACTTGCTGTGCATCAGGAAGCTGGGCAATGAATTGGGATAATAGAAAGATAATTGATGCCTTTGAGCTGTGGTTCTGGAGAAGAGTGTTGAATATACCATGCACTGCTAGGAGAACAAACAGGGTTGTCCTGGAGAGGGTGAAACCAGGCTCCTCCTTGGAGGCAAGGATTCTGAGGCTTCATATGACATACTTTGGGCATGTTGCAAGGAGAGACTTAGTAAGAAAGGAAGACCCTTGATGAGATGGATAGATTCAGTGACTGGTGTAAAGAGGGTAGGTGTGTCAGAGACAATAATGTTGGCACAGGATAGAGCAGGGTTCAGTAGTACATAGGGTCCTTATGAGTAGCCAGTGACTCAACGGCACAAACAACATTTAGATTGCCAGTGTATCTCCTTACCACTAGTCATCAGAGCTAAGCTAATGGTCCCCAACTCAGGGAATTAAGCATATAATATGTTGTCATTGTTGTTGCTTAGTGCCATCGAGTCACAGGTGACTCATAGCGACCCTATGAAGGAGAATCCTCGACACTTGGGTGCCTTTCCTCCTCTCTCCAGGTTCATAGAGTTTCCAGAGGCAAGCTATTATGGAAGTGGATGTCACTCTTCCTTCCAAGCTTGTTTTAATCAGGAAGCTCCACCCCACTCTCTGTCCGCATTGGGTAACCAACCATTACACATTTAACATATCAGTGTCACAGTGTTCAGCCTCCCAGCAACCACAAGTGATCGCCGTATGGCAACTTGTACACCAGGGCATTTTGACCTAGAGGAATGTTGGAACAAAAACAATGAAAGACTGGCCCTCGGGCCTTACAGTGTCTTACCAACCCAGCACACCCAAATGCTGGCAAAGTCCTTGCCCAAGACCCCAGTTCATTTGGTAAGTCTGCTCTACCAACCCCCTCAATACACACACACACACACACACACACACACACACACACGTATATGTATATGTGTGTGTGTATGTGTGTGTACATGTATATGTAAAAGTACTTCCCTGTTATGTATTAACATTGTTGTTGTTGTTATTGTTGTTGTTACTGTTATGTACCATTGAGTTGCTTGCGACTCATAGCGACCCTATGTACAAGAGCCCTAAATGCTGCTCTATCCTGTGCCAGCCTTGCAGTCACAAACACACTCATTCCCACCGCTCCAGTCACAGAATCGATCCATCTCATCAAAGGTCTTCCTCTCCTGCACCGTCCCTCCACTCTCCCAAACAGGATGTCCCTTTCCAAGGACCAGTCCCTCCTCACAACATGCCCAAATATGTCAGACAAAGCTTCAGAATCCTTGACTCCAAGGAGCATTCCAGCTTTACCCTCTCCAGAATGAATCTGTTTGTTCTTTTAGCAGTCCATGGTATATTCAAAACTCTTCTCCAGCACCACAGCTCAAAGGCATCAATTCTCTTTCTATCATCTCTAGTCACTGTCCAACTCTCTGATGCGTAGCACATAATTGCAAAGACTATAGCCTGGATTAGGTGCACCTTAGTCTTTAGCCTGATATCATTGCTCTTCAGTACTCTTGAGAGGTCCTTTACAGCTTTCTTTCCCAATGCAATTCGTCTCCTGATTTCCTGGCTGCTGGTATCAAGAGTGTTGACTGTGGAACCAAGTAAATGAAAACTCTTAACTATCTCAATCTCTTCACTATCCATACTGATGCTGTATATATTACATTAGGTAATAAATAAATAAAATATGAGTAAAAATTTTTATCCCTGTACCTGTGGCTATATCATATTTGGAAACAAAATTTTCTCTGTTAAATGTTAAATTAATGAGTCTGTATGTGGGGAGCTCTAGAGGAATACAGCCTATGGGGGTTGCCCTTCTAACCCAAAGGCCTCACACAGTCCTAGTGATTTAGATCCACAACTGCCTCTGGCTCTGCTGAAGGATGGGCTATCACCTCCTCTTGATTTACAGCCAGTGTGTCAGTTCCAACTCAAGGCCAATGAGTTTGAGTTTAAAATCAGTGTGAAGTGTAACTTTAACCTAATTACTTTTGAGATTCAAAGTGAGCAGATTAGGGGCAGAGCAAAGGAACATAAATGGGGGTAGACAGAGCAAGTGTGATGGGTGCAAAGGATTAATTAGCACAAGGGTTACATAGAGAAGCTGAGATAAGATCTTCCCCCATCAGCAGAGAGAGAGAGAGAAACCCTTTCCTTATGGTCAGTGGTGCACTGAGTTTACACATCTAGACTCCCAGACTTTGAGAAAATAAATTTCTACTCTTTGTGCCACCCACTTGTGGTATTTCTACCATAGCAGGAACATATATAATAAACATAAAAACAATGTAAGAAATAAAATTGATAGGAAATTGCTTCCTATACAAGAGGCAAGAAAAAGCCTGCAGGAAATAGGGATACAGACTAACCTTTTCTGAATGTAATTTTGTTTTGTAGATTATATTTTGAGACCATATAAATGTTTTCTATAATCATAAAATTAAGCTATATTTGAAAATTCTCTAAGAATAAGATGTCAGGTGAATTAAAAGAATTTAACTGTGTTTGAATTGGTGGCAATAGTCAAAAAGAAGAATAACAATTCTATGTGAATTTAAAATCTCATAATTTGATCATATATTCCCATTAGGATACCAACTGTGAGTAAACAATAGAAACAAAAATCTTAACTTGCCTTAATAACCTTGTTTTGCTGTATTTTTCTCCTGTAATATTTTTATGTATATTTTAAGACTTGAAGAGAAGAAAAAGCAATACTTATTTTTTTGTGAAAAATGAGAGTTGGAATATGGGGGAAGAGAGATACAGACAAAAATTTAGATGGGGGGATGTTCATATGCATTTTTATATAGATATAGAAGTATTTTTACAAACTCATGCTGTATTTATTTTTGTAAAAAAAAATCTAACTTTTCCCATTCCATGGACTAAATACAATGATAGCTCAATTGCTATTAGCAACACATATGTACTATAATTTGGTAAATTTAAGTTCTGGACATAACAACTTGATGTTTGAGTAAATTAAGAAATCTTAAAAATATATATGCTATATGTAAAAATACAGCTTATCTTCCATGTTCATATCATAGAAATAATCTGCTATCTGAGATTTCCTTAAAAAATGACTCAAATACGGTAGATTATGGATGAAACAACCTTGACCAGTAAGTGGTATTTGCTGAAGTTTCTTAATCATTACACAGTGATTTAGAACATATTTCTACTATTTTTCTTCCCCTAATATTGAAGTTTTATAGTGGAAAGTAAAGGGGGAAAAGCGAGTCCTTTTTATGGTCAATTGCAGGATCTGTGCTTCAGCTTGAGAACCGAACACAGTAATAGTCCCTATTTGCTGAATATGAGTCAGGCCCTGAAACATGGACTTAATCATTTCCCCATTTGTTTTACAAATCTATGAGATCAGTATTATTTGCCCTGTTTGCATGCTAAAGAAATTCAAGCTTAGAAACGTTAAGCAATTTGTTCAAGGTTCCACAATTCAAACCTCAAATTTTACATTTGAATTTGGGGATATGTTTGTCTTTTTCACCTCGTCTCACTCATGGGTACAGATTGGATTTACATGGCACAGACAAAGGCCAAGGTCTGCCAGTGAGGAGCAAAGCAGCATCAGCGGTTTGTGCTCTGCTTCAGACCTGAACCCACCAGAAGTGTCATGTTGAGGAAAGACCTGCAAATGTGCTTCTTAAAAAGTACAGCTAAGAAAATTCAAAGCAGTAATTCTGCTCTCTAACATGATGAGACTGCCATACATTAGAGTACTATGGAGTACATGGAGGGTACTAACGAGAAGTTGAAATATTTGATCATTGAATCAAAGGACAACTACATTAAGCCAAGACCGCTTCCCCCCCTTCTGTAATTATTAGATTTATTATTTTTTTTCATTCCTTTATTACTGCATTCAAAAATATTAATTATTTTAATGAGCTAGGCATATCTCCTGGGTTTTGAGGAAAGAAATGGTATATAAAACAGACTAAGATCATCTAGTCCATGGTCTTTGCAATTACTTGCTATGCATCAGAGAGCTGGATAATGAATGACTAAGGATAACAGATGAAGAATTGATGCCTTTGAGTTGTGGTGCTGGAGAGGAATCTTGAACACACTGTGGACTGCCAAGTAAGCAAATAGGTCTGTCTTTGAGAGGATGAAACCAAGTTTCTCCTGGGAGGCTAGGATTTTGAAGCTTCATCTTACATACATTGAGCATGTGGCCAGGAGGGACCAATCCTTGAATAAGGGCATCAGGATCAGAAGGGTGGAGGGACAGCACAGGGGAGGAAGACCCAGTTTGAGATGGATTGATGCAGTGACTAGAGCAACGGGTGTTGGTGTGTTGGAGTCAGTGAGACTGGATCAGGACAGGGCAGGGTTCAGAGCTCTTGTACACAGGGCCACTAATGAATTGCAGGCAACTCAGTGACATAGAACAACAACAAAAAGAAGATCATCTTGCCTATATGGACTTCAGAACCTGATTTAGTGGGAAGGACAAAGTTTGTGGAAACAAAAATCATCCCAACTATTGTATTGTTTCACTGTGGACCATACACTGTTGTTGTTGTTGTTGTTTAATGCCGTCGAG
>NW_006400059.1:252508-290323 GCF_000299155.1 Elephantulus edwardii
CTAGAAGAATGTTTGACAGGAAGACAATTTGAACCTGGCCAAGGGCCACAGATGACAATCACCCACCTTCGGCTTGGTAGCACAGCTTCCTTCCACTAGGCCAACGTAGATCTCTCTGTGGACCATACATAGCAACTCATTAATTCTTATTGTAACAAATTCTTGGGGTTTTTTGTTGTTATTGTTAGGAGCTATTGAGTCAACTACAACACCCTGTTCTACACCATCCCCACGATTTCTGTCATACTCAAGTTCATTGTGGCAGTTGTGTCCAATTTGTCTAAGGGCATTCCTATCTTTTGCTGAAACTCTACCTTTCCAAGAATCATGTTTCTCTCCAAGAAGCAGAGAAACAAAACAATTACAAGCTATTGTCTCTCTCTGAACCATGCCCAGCAACACACTGTATAACAATCTCTTACAACAACATGTCCAAAGTAGGTGAGATGAAGTTTCACCATCCTTGCCTTGAAGGAGCAGTCTAGTCACACATTCTACAAGACAAATTTGTTTGTTCTTTTGACAGTCTATGAGATATTCAACAGTTTGTCAACACCATTATTCAAGGATATCCATTCTCCTTCAGTATTCCTTATTCACTGTCTAACTTTCAGATGTATAGGAAACAATTGGGAAGAGCATGGTTTCGACCATGTTCTTTAAAATGGCATTCTTGCTTTGTAGAATTTTGGAGAAGTCCTTGACTGTAGATTGTGCCAAAGCAACACATCTCAAGGTTATAAGATACAGGAAGTTACACTGCTGACCAAAAGGTCACACCTCTTTGGTGACTTCCTGAGGAAAGAATGGGTTCCCCTCACTGCAGTTTGCAGCCTTGGAAACTAAATGGAGGTCAGTGGTGAGTTGATTTCAACTCTATAGAAATGAGGGGCCTTTGTTTGTTTGTTTCACCTTTAGGTTATAAAGGAAGTAATTAAACATTTGAAATAATAGGGAAGTGAGATCTACCTTAGATTGTGATGTCAAAGTGCCTCTTATGTACAAATGAGGAGAGGCTAACTATCCAAAGTTTGGTTTCTGGTTTCTTGTAAAAAGGTGCAGAGGAAGAATTCCAGGCAGAAGGAATAGATGGCTTTTTGTTACTGAAAACATGGCTGAGAAGTGAAAATAAAACATGAATGCAAGACAGTGGGAATGGAGGATTTGGGAGAAAGTTAGAGACACAAGCAGAAATTGGGCAGGGCCCTATAGGGTAGTAAAGAGCTTGCATTTTATATAGTGTAAGATGCAAGCGCCTGAAGGATTTTTAAACTGGAGCGTGACCTAATCCAATTTATAGTTTTAAAAGATAAATCATTTTACTCTGTAGAGAATAGGAAGGATTAGGATGGGGAGGGAAAGGTGTTATCTCAGGGAATAGTTAGGAGCTACTGTAGCAATTGGAAAGGAATGTAGTCATTTGGATGCATTGAAAATAGGAAGAAGAGCACAGATTAAAGAAACTATTTTAAGATATTGTTCAGAAAACAGAGAGATGGAATAAATGTTGCCCACGAGGAAAGAAAAGGACTAAACATGTGACATAGGCCTCTAATTACCAAACTTTCACTTCTTTTATTTATTATATGGACTGATAGAGTCATGGTAGTTTGTATATTGACAAATAACGTGAACTCTAGAATTTATAATTTACTAAAGAGCTTGTTAATAGTTTCTCTGTGACTCTCATGATCTGAAAAAAATCTGTTTCTCAGCCTGACCTCCCAACTGAGTTCTGACTGTCCAATTGGATGAGCTGCCATCATTCTTACCACTGTTTAAAAGAAATTCAACATTTCCAGCCCAGAACCATCTTGCATGCAGGATCTTACAGAAAATAACCAATATCCATACAATCATTCCTGACAATAATCTACACTATATCTATATGCCAGAATATTCTCTAACTCCACTATGTTTACTAAAGTCAATTGGGAGTTTTGGTGGCCTAGCGGCAAGAAGCTATGTTGCAATCTCGAAGGCACATGTTTCGAATCCCACCAGCAGCTCTGCAGGAGAAAGATGGGCAACCTCCTCCTGTCCAATTAACTGCCTCTGAAAACCCACCTGCTATGAGTCAGTTCCAACTTGATGGTACACAACAATAATAAGCCCATAAATTGTGAAGTTCTTGAGATTGTTTATTTACAACAATTGTCTAATTTTTTTAATCACCTTAATTCAGGTACTAATCATTTTCCTTATGATTTCTTGACAGTTCATTTTCCTGCTAAACTCACACTTCTTTCCAGCTTAAATATAGCATCACGGTACATTTCCAAAACTCAGTATTTTTTTATATCCAATATTATATTCTATCTTTTAAAAAAATACATCCACATCTCACATTGAACAAAATTATAATTCTTGGTATGTCACCAAAAGCCTTCTTAGCTTTACCTCCCTTCAGCTTATCTTTTACTTATCTTTCTTCATTCCTTTAATCTAGTTGTATAAAACTGCACCCAGGGCTCCTCACCAGCCAGCCTATTTCACACTTCTGTGCCCTGCTCACTCAGTTCTGTTTCCTTCTGACTGATGCATGGTTGGCTTCCATTGAAAGAGGATTAAATCCTCTTTGAAGATAAAGACCCAACATTTTACACTCTGTACAGGTTTGCTTGTCCACCTCAATACTCTGTAGAGAGCATCACAGCAGCATCTCTATCGATTCAATACACTTACAGCCAAATTCTTGCACCCTGTGATCTAGTCTCTGTAATAAGACACTTTGCAGTGTTAACATTGTGCAAATATCATGTTCTATACAAACATGAGCTGGTTTACAGTAAAGTTCCATTCCTAAATCTGTCTTCAAGTTGCATTTAGATTTAAGTTGGAACAGTTATGTACACTTTGTGTTGAACATCATTCAAAAGCTCATCTTAGTATATAGAACACCAGTCAGTGCATTTAAAAAAAATAAGAAGAAAAAAACCCAACCAAACACCTAAATATAGGCTAAAATATTTCTAAATACATTAGACTATCTTTACATTGACTGTTATTAGGAGCCATTGCATATATGCATATATTGTGATATCTTTTCATACACACACACACACACACACACACACACACACACAGAGTTGTTGATAGCAGGAGTGGTATCCACTTCCTAAACAACATGCCTCAAGAAACTCTATGAACTTTGATAAATGTCGATGGTTGTGAAGGGGCTTCAGGCCTTTTGTTCATGGGGTTGCTGTAAGTTCGTGCTTGACTTGAAGGCAATCAACAACAAATATCTATATCTATCATCTATCTATCTATCTATCTATCTATCTATCTATCTATCTATCTATCATCTATCTATCATCTATCTATCTATCTATCTATCTCGAGTGGGTCTCTCTTGGGTCTCTGTGTCAGCTGGGTGGATGCAGCCTCGTGATCCTGGAGGAGACACAGGTGGGGACATTTGTGGTTTTCTTTCTGCTTCAAGTGGATGGATGGCCACAGAGCGGACTTGCTAGATGCATTGGGAGTCTCTGGCCCAGAGTTTGCCAGTGTTTGGGCATGCCAGAATAGTCAAACATTCTTCTAGGTTGTGTAGCCCTGGTATATCCACTTGCCGTACAGAGTTAACTTGTGGTTGCTGTGAAGCTGAACACTGTGACACTGATGTGTCAAATGTGATAACAGTTACCCATGGTGAACAGTGTTTGGTGGAGCTCCCTGGTTAAAACAAGCTTAGAAGCAGGAGTGGCATCCACGTCTGTAAATAGCTTGCCTCCGGAAATCCTACGAACCTGGAGAAAGGATGAAATTCACGCATGCAAGTGTCAAGGACTTTCGTTCATAGGGTCGCTCTGGCTCTGAGTCACCTAGGACTCAAAGACACTGAAAAAAAATCTATCTATCTATCTATCTATCTATCTATCTATCTATCTATCATCTATCTATCTACCTATCTATCATCTATCTTTATATCTATCTATCTGGCTACTAACTGAGAGGTTTGTGGTTCTATATATATATATCTATCAAGATATTATAGAGATAAAAATCTGAGGTGCAGGGGTGTGATATCAGACTAGATGTTTTTCCTAATTTATACAATTGATAAACCTAAGATTAGCAGATAAAGCAGTACACTACTCTCAACAAAGGCTAAGAAATCTATGATCACCAGACAATATGGCAGGTCACTGGCTCAAGTTCACATAACTAGGTTGATGAATCAGATGTAACCTCATTTAGAGTAATAAAGTCAACTGACATTGCTAGAGTCTATATATACACATAATCAATGCAGAGCACACCCCTGAGGAAAAGTCTCTTACATGGAATCAGGTTGTGACTAGATTAAGGGTGTTGCATCCTATTCCAATCCTTTTACATGAGATCAGGGCTGATGAAAACATGGTGTTGGTGTTGTTAGGTGCCATCTCATAGCAACTCAATGAACAATGGCTCTGTCTCGAGTCAAGCTCACCATCTGATACACTTGACCCCATTGCCAAAATCACTGTAATCTATCTCAAGCAAGGTCTTCCTACACTGATCCTTTAGCCTTCTAAGCAGGATGTCCTTCAATGACTGGTCCCTCCTGGAAACACACCCAAAATACGTAAGATGGAGATTCACAATCCTTGCCTCCAAGAAGCAAACTAGTTTCACCCTCTCAAGTACAGAATTGTTGTCTTGGCAGTCCATAGCATGTTTAATACTCTTTCTCTGGCTCCACAACTCAAAAGCATCTATTTTTCTTTGGTCATCCTTATTCATTGTCCAGCTGTCAGATGCATAGCAAGCAACTGAGAATACCATGACCTGGATCAGGTGCACCTTAGTCTCTAGACTGACAATGTTGCTCCTTAGCCCTTTAGAAAAGTTGTTGACGGTACATTTTCCCAATGCAACTCAAATTTTTATTTTCTGACTGCTGATGCCAAGTGTGTTGATTATGGATCTGAACTAGATGAAATTGTTAACCTCAATCTTTTCTCCATCTGTTGCAATACTACCTTTTGGTTTAGTTGTGAGGATCTCTGTTTTCTTGATGTTGAGTTACAGTCCACACTGAAGGCTATAATACTTGACCATCTGCAGCAAACACATCAAGTCATCCTCAGTTTTGGAGGACAAGGTAATATCATCTGCATAATACAGATTACTGATGCATCTTCCTCCAATCCTGATCACACATGCTTCTTCATAAAAATCTATCTTTCCAATAATCTGTTCCACATATAAATTATAAAGATATGGAGAAAAGATGTATTCCTGACACAATTCTTTATTGATTTTGAACCAGGCCATGTTCCCTTGCTCTATTCAGCCAACAGCTTTCTGGTGTAGGTATAGGTTTTACATGAACACAAACAAGTGTTTTGGGATTCTCATTCTTCTCTATGTTAGCAACAATTTGTCATAATACATATAGTAAAATAAACATAAATATACATCCTTTCTCTACTTTCAGTTATGTTCCATCTGCCATCAGCAATGATATCTCTACTGCCATGGCTTCTTCTAAACCCAGCTTCTATTTCTGGAAGTTCTAGTAATTTTTGGATAATCTCCAGCAAGATTTTGCTTATATGTGACATTAGTGATGTTGTAACTAGGTGATGTTGAGTCACCTGTGACTTATAGAGAACCTACATAAAACAGCTCTGAAGCTTGCCCTGTCCTGAGCCAGTCTCACTGACTCTAACACTCCTGCTTGCATTGCCTCAGTTACTATATCAATCCGTCTCAATCAAGGTCTTTCTCTCCTGCACTATACCTCCTCCTTCCAAGCACAATGTCCTTCTAATGATATTAGTTATACTGTTTGAGAATTTCCCCATTCTGTTGGATCATAATTTTTCTTTTTTAAAACATTTTATGGAGATGTTAATGGACGTTTACAGAGAACTTGGATTTCCTTTCATTCAATTGCACATTTTCCTCCCTACCACTGCCCCTCCAATTAGCTTTTCTCTTTAAAAAATTCTTTCATTGTTGCACAATTTCCTTCTTTCCCCCCACCTTCAGTCCACATTGCTATGCACTTCTTCTTCTATCATACAAATACCTAATCATATATTCCTTTTAAACAGTTCTTTCTCTCATCTGTTTTAATGCAGTGTGTATTATTTATCTCATCTTTTCTTAGTTCCCCCAACCCTGGTGTCCATCTTGTTTTATAATAATGATATTATGCAGTATTTGTCCTTTTGTGACTGAGAGATTTCACTCAGCATAATGTCCTGTGGGATAACCTATGTTGTATAATATTTCATGAGTTCCTTGTTTTTCAGTGCTGCATAGTAATCCATTGGGTGAATATACCACAGCTTCTCTATCCATTCATTTGTTGATGGGCACTGGGTTGTTTCCAGCTCTTTTCTATTGTGAACAATGCAGTGATAAACATAGGCACACATATATCTGTTTGAGTGGCAGTTCTGGTTTCTTTAGAGAATATCTCAGTAGTAAAATTGAATCAAATCCCTATGCACATCAAAAAACTTCTCGAACAGGGTAAAAAGGAAAACCACAGACTGTGGAAAAATATTTGATAATGACATGTGTGATAAGGGAGTCATATCTAGAATTTATAGACTAATCCAACACCCCAACAAGATAAAGGTAAATAATTCAACTGCAAAATGGGCACAGGATATGAACAGACACTTCACCAAAGATGGTGAACAAATACATGAAGGAGTTTTCAAAACCCCTATCCCTAAGAGAGGTGCAAATCAAAAGAACTACGAGATATCATCTAAACCCAGTAACAACAGCAAAGTTCAATAGAGCAGCAGCAAACAACAAATGCTGGCGAGGTTGTAGAGAAATTGGAACCCTTATTCACTGTAGGTAGGACTGCAAAATGGTGCAACCACCATGGAAGGCAGTGTGGTGCTTCCTCAAAAAGTTGGTAAGAGGATTGCCTTTTTGGGGAATTGGAATAAACATGAATCCCCTCTAGTCAGTGGGCCAGGTAAAAATATTTCTTTGCATGACCTGGTGAGCTCATCCAGGGCTGCATCTGTTTGTTAAAATATGTCAGCTGGTATTCCATCAATTCCTGTGGTCTTACTTGTTGCCATTTTTTTCAGAGCAGTTTGATCTTCCTCCTCCATTGGTTCTTGATCATACAGTACTTCCTGAAATGGGTCTGTGTCAGACAATTTGTTTTGGTACAGTGATTATGCATTTTTCCATCTTCTTTTGATGCTTCCTAATCATTCAGTATTGTTCCCATAGCATATTTAAGTATTGCAACTGGAGGCTTGCTTTTGTTCCTCAGTTCCCTCCGCTTGAGAAATGCCAAGCATGTTCTTCCCTTTTGATTTTCTGACTGCAACTCTTTGAACATTTTCTTACAAGACTTTAAAGTTGCCTTTTGAAATCTTTTGTTCAACTCTCTATCTCCCTCATTTCTTCCCTTTGTGTTGGCTTCTTGACATTCTAATGAAATATGCAGAGACTCTTGTGACATCTAATTTGGTCTTTTCTTTCTCTATCTTTGTGATGACCTTTTGCTTTCTGCATGGATGATAGCCTTGTTAAGATGTCACAGTACATCTGGTCTATGCTGATTAATTCAATTAGTTCAATGCATCAGACATATTTAAATTCAGGTGGGAGAGATTCTAGGTCACATTTTGGTTTTCATAGATGTAATTTTCTCTAGCATCAATTTGAATTTGCACATGTAGTTGGTGGTCTGTTCCACAGCATCTGGCCTTGTTTTCAAAGGTGATCCTGAGGATATACAAATCTTCTTTTCACAAATGTAATCAATATCCATATTGATGTAATCAATTCCATATAGTCCATCAAGTGAAATCCATATATGTAGTTGCTGTTTGTTTTTTTTTTTATAAAGGGTGTTTACAATGAATATAATGAATAATTGATGATACAAAATAGTGATAGCCATATCATTATATGACAGACACAGCATTATGCTGCTGCGGTTGGTGGTGGTGGTGGTGATAGTGTACCATAGAGTTAGAACCGACTCATAGCTGACCCGCCAGTGGGTTTTCAGAGGCAGTTAATTGCACAGGAGGAGATTGCTTACCCTTCTCCCACGAAATAACTGTTGGCCTCAAACCATTCACCTTTGGGATTACAGCACAGCTTCTAGACACTATGCCAAAAGAGTTCTCTTACAGCATTATTATGTTGTTCTTATGTGCCATTGAGTTGCCCATGACCTTCTGTGCCCTATGTACAACAGCTCTGAACCTTGCCCTATCTCATCCAAGATCTTCCTTTCCTCTGCTCTCCCACTACTCTTCCAAGCATGATGTCATTCTCCAAAGGCTAGTCCCTCCTGGCCATGTGCCCAAAGTATGTGAGACAGAGTTTCAAAATCCTTGCCTCCAAGGAGAAACTTGGTTTCATAGTCTCCAAGATAGACCTATTTATTCTCCTGGCTGTCCATTGTTTTTTCAATACTCTTCTCCAGCACCACAACACAAAGGCATCAATTTTTCTTCTGTGTTCCTTAGTTATTGTCCAGCTCTCTGATGAAGAGCAAGTAATTGCGAAGACCATGGCCTGGATCAGGTGCACCTTAGTCTCTAATCTGATGGCATTGTTTCTCAGCACTCTGGAGACGTCCCTGGCAGCAGACTTTCCCAATATAATTACTCTTTTGATATCTTGACAGCTAGTGTCAAGAGTGTTGATTGTGGAAGTGAGCAAGCTGAAATTGTTTACAATTTCAATCTCTTCTCCATCCATCATGAAGCTGCCAATTGGTCCAGGGGTGAGAATCATTGTCCTCTTGATGTTAACATACATTCCATATTGAAGACCACGGTCCTTGACCCTCTGTAGCAAATGCTTCAGGTTCTCCTCAGTTTCAGCAAGCAAGATTGTGTCATCTGCATAACATAAGTCATTGACGAAATCTTCCTCCAGTTCTGATGCCACAATTCTCCTCATAAAGTCTGGCCTCTCGAATGATCTGTTCAAATGATCCCTGACACACTCTTCCTAATTTTTTTTCCCCAAGGAAATTATAAATTATTATTTAGTGTTAGAAAAAATTTAAAGGAGAAACAATTGTGTATCTACTGTTAATAATACACTAGTTATTAAAATATATTCCAATACCTTAAGCTGTGATCATGACAGTAACAGACCTTATATACTTCCTAATGAAAATACCTTTATACTGTTACACACCAAAGTGTGTATGTGTCTATAAATGTATATGTGTGATTCAGCTTGCATTATTAATATATTTTTGTTATTTAATATATTATTCTTTTATCCTTGTCTAATTCATTTTATTACTTGAAAGAAATTTCCTTTTGAGTAACTTGCTTAGATTATATTTTATTTTCAACACTGCATTAAGGTGAAATTTGTATCACGCTGTCACAGCAATGAGATTATGGTTCCAGAACTTAAAAAGAAGTCTCAGTGTTCAAATCAGCATGAAATAGGATATAATCATTTTCATTTTCCTTTGACAGATGTAGAAAGCAATTTTATGCTGTACCATTTCCTTCAAACTGTATTATAAATTAGTAAACTCTGCCAGTAATTAGTAATATATAATAATTTTTTTTCACAATGATTTAAGAGCATTTTACCTCTTGTTTTCTTAATACACTAAAGCTACTGCTCTGATACTAAAACATAGACCTTATTTCTTATTTCCTTTATCTCACAGAAAAGATTTGTACACAATTAACCTAACCCAGAAATCTCCATTCTAATGCATACTCAATTATTCTTTTTAATAATAGAATTCATAGTCAACCATAAATAATTATGTTCACCCGCTAGAGTCATAGTCCATGGGGAATTGTGCTGCTGAACGGTATCTCTCGGCCTGTTAGAATCTTGTGTGGTTCACAGCCTTGGAAATTTCATGGTGTGTCAGCTATGAGTGGGTTCCAACTCTAGAAGCTATGAGAACTGAGAGCTCCATCAATTTGTAAGAAGATCTGGTTCTAGCAACCCAAGGTCACCTCAAGTCCAAGTTCACGTGAAGGCTAAGGAACTCTGGTGGCCTGTTGGTTAAGCACTTGACCTCTAACCAAAGTTTCAGTGCTTTGAAGCCCCCAGTCACTTGTTGGGAAAAAGATGTGCCAGGCAGATTCCATGAACAACACGTCCTTGGAAATTCTATGGCACACTTTACTGTATCCAATAAGGTTAGCATGAGTGAGACCTGGCTTAATAGCAAAAATTATGTAAAGATGGAGTTCCTAAGAGGTACAAATAGTGAAGTGCTTGCCAACCAGAAAACCATTGGCAGTTAGAACGAATTCATCCAGAGTTCTTCTAAAAGCAGTCTTGTTAATCTACTTGCCAAAGGTGCACACAAGCTTCACTGAGCCCAATACTACTCGACTGACATGGAGTCACATGATTCAGAACTGACCTGACAGTCGGTAACTAACAACAAAAAGCAGAGCATGGAAAGATGGTAGGGGGAAAGTAAGAGTTCAAGCAAGCACGGAGACCAGTCTTCACTATAAAGAAGAGGAGGCATATATACAAATAAAAGCAGAGAGGAGAGACCATCATATCTTAATGAAACCCTGTAAAATTCCTTTCCCTGCTCTTTTCACTCCTTGCCTTGGTCTCTCCCAAGGCCAGAGCACTGTGTTCTAATATACCCCTCTTCTTAAATAAGCATGAGTCAGTTCCTTATTTTCCCAACCAAACGCTTTCTGACTGAAATACTCCATGGGGAATTTAGACTGTCTAGTTTGGGTGATGTTAAATCAATTCTCATCAAATCAAATTAGGCAGCTTTGGAGATCTCTTATCTAGCATCTCTGGTCGTATAGATTTCTATTTGTCTTCACAAATATACTCAATTTGGCATAGAGGGATAACGACTTCTGACTAATTTCCAATTAAATAGAAATTGAATCCTGTCTTGTGAAGCAAACTGATGGCATGTTACACAACAGACTTTATTTTTCAATTTTCTAGGTTTAAAAAGTGAAGCTTCATAAAGTCACATGTAAAGCTTAATTTAGATCACACTACACTGCAAGTTCTAAGAAATAATCTGTTTCTTAGATTGTTGAGGATGAGCCAAATTGAATCTTAATTATCTTACTTATTGTATTGTAAGAGTATTTATGTATCTATCTTATAAATTATTAAGAAATTAAGGGAAATCACTTATATGGAAGTACTTTATTCATTAATACTTAATGTTTTTACTATATTCACTTTAATATAGGTATTATTAATAATCAAGTCTTTTCTGTTGATCAGTATTTTACCCTTCATATTCCTAATTCATTTGTAAACAGAGATATTATGCATATAAACAAGATATTTTTTTAAAACAAAGCATAAGTAATGACCTTCATAAGATCTTTGCCCATAGTGCTGTAAGACAGCCTCAAACTACCCAGCTTATACTCAACACAAGCAATACAAGATATTCATACCGGTTAGAATTCTCCGTTTTGATATATAGGAGTTTTTTATAATCTTGAAAAAAGATCTCTCTTCTGTCTTAAAATGCAGCAAAGCACATTTCATATTGTTATCTGTACAAAAGAGGTCGATTCCACTCATGAATTTGTTTTTGTTTTTGTTTTTCTTATCATGTGATGGATTAATCAGGGTTTTAATTGATTGGTTTGTGGTCTTTGGTTATGTTTAGAAAGTTGTTTCTCATAGCAGAGTTGTGAAACAAAGTCATGTTCACATCTTTCTTTTTCTATTAGTTTTATATTTTCACTTTTTAAAAGTTAAATGTTTGTTCTATCTGAAATTTATTTTGATGTAAAGTGTTCTTTATTTTGTTTCCCAAGTTGCTACCAAGTTGGTTATAAATAACTTAGAGTCAACTTAGCTCAACTCACTGCCTTGGAGCCATTCAAATGCATAGAGAACCCACGCTGGGTTTCTGAGACTGTAAATCTTATCAGTCTGATGGGCAGGAGTCTGTCCTTCCTACAGAATATCTGGTAGATTTAAACCTCCAAAATCATGATTATTAGCCTGGCACATTACATGCTATGCAACACATATTTTCCTGTGCTAAAATGTAATGGTGAAACATTCTTCTAGGTCGTATAGCCCTGCTCTGTCCATTTGCTGTGCAGAGGTAACTCATGGTTGCTGTGAAGCTGAATACTGTGACACTGATGTGTCGTTTACCTATGGCGGACAGTGTTTGGTGAAGCTCCCTGATTCAGACAAGCTTGGAAGCAGATATGGCATCCACTTCTGAAACACCCTGCCTCTGGAAGCCCTATGAACCTGGAGAAAGGATGAAAGTTACACGTGTGTTCAGGTCTTTCGCTCACAGAGTCACTATGAGCCACCTACAACTTGACAGCACTTAACAACGACAACAACAACAACAAAATGTAATGTTCTTTTTAGCGTGCTACAGATTCAATGTGTACTTGGTTCTATTTCTATTTCATTGATTTGCTATTATTATGTCAGATTGTAAAGCTATCATTTCAATAACTCTGATTAATTTCTGGTAGTTTAGCTCACATTCAGAATTTTAATGATTCAGAATGTCATTGTAGATTTTTTTCTTACCTAATTTTATTAATGAGGTGTTTACAATTACCCAGATAAAACCTGGTAATACTTTATTGAGACTCTGTTAATTTTATAGATTAAATGACAATATTTGCAGTAAAAAAAACTGTCATTGAGTTATTTGGTAGGTGACCATGTAAATCTTAATGAGAGGAGACTGCTTATGTTTCTAAATTGGAGCAGCTGGTGGGTTTGAACTATTCACCTTTTGGTTAGCAGGATTTAGCTCATCAAAACAGGATATGTTCCTTTTTCATTCAAGTCTTCTTTTGTGTCCTTTGAAATTTCTTCAAAATTTCTACATGTGGACTTTAGCATTTATCCTAAGCATTATGGATTGTGTTATATAATATAAACTCCCCTTATATTGTATCTATTCATTTATTTGTAAATACAGGAAATAAACATACTTATTAGTTCACCTGTTGGATTATCTTATTTAAGGAATGGTTTTTTAATTATTATCTTGAAAGTTCCATATCTATAAACATATCATCTTCAACAATTATAACTTTCCTTAATTATAAGAGGTTATAGTCCTAATTTTCCTTTAATGTCTAATTACAACAGCTAATAGTTCCAGCATAATGTTCAATTGGGTGATAGCAAGAATACTTGTATTATTTGACTTATATGAAAATGCTTCTAGTGTCCCCATCTAGTGAATTCAGAGCCTAAGGAGTATGTGTTTTTGTTGTTGTTGTTGTTGTTTTTTGCCATGAGTTGGAACTGACTCAGAGTTGACCCTCCAGCGGGTTTTCAGAAGCTATAAATTGCATGGGAGGAGACTGCCCATAATTTTTTCCCATTGAATAACATGTTAATTCAAATTGCCTGCCTTTGGGTTGGCAGTTCAAGTGCTTGTGCTCTTCCTGTTATTTTGAAAATTGACTGTCATTTTAATGGAGGTTTACAGAGAGGTTGGGTTTTGATTTATTCACTCTTACACAGTTTTAGTTTGCTTGGCTCCATAGTCAACAGTCTTGGCACCAGCAGCCAGGAAATTAAAAGGCACATTGCAATGGGAAAGTCTGCTATTAGGGACCTCTCCAAAGTGCTAAAGAACAATGGTATCTCTTTGGAGACTAAGGTGTGTCTGGTACAGGCCATGGTCTTCGCAATCACCTGTTATGCATCAGAGAGTTGGACAATGACCAAGGAGGATAGAAGGAGAATTGATGCCTTTGAGCTGTGGTGCTGGAGAAGAGTATTGAGAATACCATGGACTGCTAGGAAAACAAACAGATTTGTCCTGGAAAGGGTTAAATCGGGTGGCTCCTTGGAGACAAGGATTCTGAGGCTCCATCTAACATACTTTGGACATGTTGTGAGGAGAGACCGGTCCTTAGAGAGGGACATCATGCTTGGGAGGGTGGAGGGACAGCGCAGGAGAGGAAGGCCCTCTATGAGGTGGACTGATTCAGTGACTGGGATAATTGGGATGGGAGTGTCAGAGACAGTGCGATTGGCACAGGACAGAGTGGAGTTTAGGGCTGTTGTACATAGGGTCGCTATGAGTTGCAGGCGACTCGACGGCACATAACAACAACAACAAACAACATTTTACTCCCTCTGCCTCCCTCAGATCACTTTGCAATGCACCTCTTGTTCCAGAATGTTGCCATATATATAATATGCCTAATCATACTGAATGATGAGTTTTTCTAAATGTCTTAGTAAAGTTTATAACCAAAACCCAAACATGTCCAGGTCTGGTGGGTTAGATGAGTCAGACTTACGGCCGCCCTCCATTAGGCTTCCAAGGCTATAAGTGTTTATGGGAAGAGATTGCTCATCTTACTCCTGTGGAGCCTCTGGTAGATTCCGTGGAAAGAACTACCCACCAGAAGTTCTTCAGTCACATATATTGTTGTGTGCCATTGAGTAGAGATCAACTCCTAGCTGACCCTCCAGTGGGTTTTCAGAGGCAGTAAGTCACGGGAGAGGTTACTCTACTCATTCTTCCCCCTTCTCCTTCAGAGAAGGTGGTGCATTTAATCTCATGCTTTTGGGATTGCAGCACAGCTTCTTACAACCCGGCAACTAGAGCTCCAGTTTAGTAGCATATCTTGTTGTTTTTATTGTTGTTGTGTGCTCTTGAGTCAGAACCAAACATCATGAGACCCCCCAGTGGGTTTTCAGAGGCAGTTCATTACCAGGGAGGAGATGTCCTAGCTTTCTCCTGCAGAGCAACTGGCAGATTTAAACCACATGCCTTTGGGATTCAAACACAGTTTCTTTCCACTAGGCCACCAGAGCTCACACAGGGAAGCTATTTTCTCTTTTATATTACCAAAATGGCTGAATGCTATTTGTATACTTTGTTTTGAAATGATCTTGCATTTATTTTATAAGGAAGGTCTGTCAGCAAAGTGATGTTAACTGAAAGTAGTGTCTCTCTCACAATTAACACCCACCAGCCACTCTGAGAGAAAGATGGGCTCTCTCTTTCCATTACTATTTACTGCCTTGGAAACCAGATGGAGGGTTACTCAGTTAATGACAATGGGTTTGAGTTTAGACTTTAAACCACATTTTGTTGTGGTGTAACTTTTAATTAATTAACAGCCTTCAAATTACTGCTATTTATGTTAACTGTTAAATTTTGCTTATTGATATTTGAGGTAACTTTACCCTTTTCTTTGCAAACTATCTCAGATTTAAATATAATTTTTACATTCATTTCATAAAATAATTAGCAGCAATTCTTTTTCTACACTCCATAGCAGCTTAAATAGCGTTATTTTAGCATGTTAATAATTTTCATGGCCGTCAATCAAGAAGACATTTTTGCTTTTCTTCTAATCTTCCTATGGGTAATTGGTCTGTTCAATTTTCTATGCCATTGTACTAGTTCTGGTGGCTTAGTGGATAGTTGCACTGTCAACGCAAAGACAGGATTTTGTAATTCACCAGCTGCTCAATGGGAGAAAGGTCAAAAGTCACCTCCCATGCAATTTACTGCTTCAGCAAACCTGCTGGAGAGTCAGCAATAAGTCAGTTCTGATTTCACAGTGCATAACAACGTATTATGACAGTTTCACATATTGAATTTTTAAAATAATCTGTTTTGCTGGAAAATAATCTCTTATATATGTGTATGTATTTATATTTATATTTGTATTGGTATTTATATTTATACTGTTATTGATTATATTTATAGTATGCTACTGTTAGGGACCTCTCCAAAGTACTGAAGAGCAATGGTGTCTCTTTGGAGACCAAGGTGCGTCTGACACAGGCCATGGTCTTTGCAATCACTTGTTATGCATCAGAGAGTTGGACAATGACTAAGGAGGATAGAAGGAGAATTGATGCCTTTGAGCTGTGGTGCTGGAGAAGAGTATTGAGGGTATCATGGACTGCTAGGAAAACAAACAGATTCATACTGGAAAGGGTCAAACCAGGCTGCTACTTGGAGGCAAGGACTCTGAGGCTCCATCTAACATAGTTTGGACATGTTACAAGGAGGGACAGGTCTTTGGAGAGGGATATCATGCTTGGTAGGGTGGAGTGACAGAGCAGAAAGGGAAGGCTCTCTATGAGGTGGATTGATTCAATGACTGGGGTAATCGGGATGGGTGTGTCAGAGACGGTGCGATTGGCACAGGACAGAGCAGAGTTTAGGGCTGTTGTACATAGGGTCGCTATGAGTCGCAAGCGACTCGACAGCACATAACAACAACAACATATAGTAAGTCATTGTACCAAACAATAATTGGATTACATCGAAATATTTCAGGACATGCCATCTAATGTGCGCTCTGGCCTAGGGGCAGGAAGCTGTGCTGCAATCTCAAAGATGCGCTGTTGGGATCCATCAGCTACTCTGCGCATCAAGGATGGGCAGTCTCCTCCAATGAGATTAACAGCCTCTGAAAACCTGCCGGAGGGTCAACTATAAATTGGTTCTGACTCAACAGCACACGAAAACAACAACAACATGATCAGAAGCCAATAGCAATGAAGGAAGAAGTTCAAGTTACACTTAGGGCATTGGCCAAAAATAAGGCCCCAAGAATAAATGAGATATCAAATTTGGAAGACAACTCTCTGACTGATTCACTGAAGAGTTCATGTTTGTTCTCATCCTCAGAAAAATGATCGAACAGAATGTGGAAATTACAAAATAATATCATTAATATCAGATGCTAGCAAAATACAGCTGAGGATCTTTCAAAGACAACTAGAATAGTACATAGAAAGAGAACTGCCAGACGTTAAAGCTGGATTTAGAAGAGGTCATGGCACCAGAGTTATTACTGCTGATGTCAGATGGATCCTACTTGAAAGCAAAGAATAGCAGAAGAATGTTTATTTATGTTTTATTGACCATGTAAATGCATTTGACTGTGTGGATCATAAGAAATTATGGCTAACTCGCAAAAGAATGGGAATTCCAGAACTCTTAATTGTGATTGCATGAAACTATACCCAAACCAAAAAGTTACTGTACAGAGTGAGGAAACACTGCATGGTTTAAACTTAGGAAAGGTGTGTGTCAGAATTGCATCCTTTCTCCATACCTATTTCATCTATATATTGGGATTATTTGAAAAGCTGACCTCTGTGAAACAAAATGTGGCTTCAAGATTGGAGGGAGACTCACCAATAACCTTCGTATGCTGATGACACAACACAATGTTGCCTGCTGAAAGTGAGGAGGACTTGAAACTTTTGGGGCCGAAGATTAAATACTATAGACTTCAATATGGATTACATGCCAATGTCAAGTAAACAAAAACCTAGCCACTGGAACAATAGGCAACATTACAATGGATGGAAAATATATTGAGACTGTCAATGATATCTTATTTGAATCTACAATCAATATACTTGGTACTAGCTTTCAGGAGATTAGGAGACATATTGTGCTGGGAAAATCTGTAGTGAGGGACCTCTTTAAATTATTGAGGAGTAATGATATCAGTTTGAGTACTAAAATGCACCTGAATCAGACCATTGTCTTGTCAGTCACTTATGTGTCTGACAGCTGTACATCTGACGAAGGATGACAAAAGAAGAAATGATGCCTTTGAATTGTGGTGTTGGAGAAGAGTGCTGACTATCCCATAGACTTGAGAACAAACAGATTATGTCTTGAAGAAAGTACAACCAGAATACTCTTTGGAAGCAAAGATGAAGACGCTTCATCTCACATACCGAGTGCATGTTTCTAGAAGAGGTTACTCCTTTGAGAGGGACATCATGCTTGGGAAGGTGTAAGGGCCCTGAAGGAAAGGAAGACCCTCAACTACGTAGATTGACACAGTGACTGCAGTAATGGGTTTCAGGGTGTCAGAGATTATAAGGATGGCAGAAGATAGAACAGGGTTCAGATCTGTTGTTCACAGTTGCTATGAGTCATACTCGATTTGAAGGCACCTAACAACAGCACTTGACTAATGGAGGTAGATGTGTCAGACAATGAAATTGGCTCAAGATAGAGCAGGGTTCAGAGCTGTTGTGCATGGAGTCACTATGAGTTGTAGTCTACTCCACAACACATAACAACAACAACAACAACAACAATTGCTATAAATATCAAATACTTGGTTTGGACTTTGTTAGTCAACAGATGAAGTTTGAATCCACTATTAATGATAGAATAGCTGCTGTTAGTCTTTATGTGATGTATTAACATTTTTACTTGTACTATTTCTTTCTTCCCATTTTTATTACATGGTGTGGTTTCCTTTCACAGTCCATCTGTCAGTTTGTTGTACTATGAGACTTGAGTATTCTAATTCTGGAAGCTTTTCAACCAGTACAGCAGAATGATGGACAAAGAGCAGCAATTTCTAGACTATTAAAGTCCTGTAAGAAGCAGCTAGTAATCAATTTCTGAATAGCAACCGGTGGAATCCTAGGGTTCATAACAGATTATTTCCCAATATAATACTGGAAGATGAGTACCATATGTTGGAAAGGACCTAAAATGCACAGTGGTTGTAACAATAGACTCAATAAACCAGTGATCATGAAGATGGTACAGAGACAGGCAATGTTTCATTTTAGGACCACCAGAAGTCAACTGATTCTACAATTAATGACATCGTTTATCTTGCTTTTATTATCTGATATATTATTTTGAATACCTATGTTTTGCTTGGAGCTCTGGTAGCCTAGTGGCAAGAAGCCGTGTTGTAATCCTGAAGGCACCAGCTGCTTCAAGGGAAAAGAACAGGCAATCACCTCCCATGTGATTAACTGCTGAAGGGTCAGCTATGGGTCGGTTCTGACTCTGTGGTACACAACCACAACAATATGTTTTGATTAGATGTAATTTTTACATTGGGTTTCCAAGGCTAGAAATCACTTGGGAGGAAATTGCTTATCTTTCTTCCATCAAGCACACTGGTAGGTTCAATCCAACAGACCTTTGGGTTAGCAGGGCAACCCCTGATGTAGAGTGCTACTATGAGCATTTACAAGTGTTGATGGCATATACACGTATATACACACACATCTTCATAGAGTCCAGCTTCTTGAAAAATTTGTTCAACATACAGATTAAAAAGTTATGTAGAGTTAATATAGCCAGATCCACTCCCTTCTTAATTTTAAACCATGTGTGGAAATTATCAAACAATATCACTGATACCACATGAAAGCAAAATTCTGCTGAAGACCATCCAAAAACAACTGGAACAGCACATCAACAGAGAACTGCCTGAAGTGCAGGCTGGATTTAGAAGAGGCCGTGATACTAGGGATATTATAGCTAATGTCAGATGGATCTTAGCTGAAAGCAGAGAATATCAGAGGAATGTCTGTGTTTAATTAACTATGCAAAGGTATTTGACTGTGTGGATCACAACAAACTGTGGCTGACTTTGAGAAGAATGGGAATCCCAGAACACTTGATTGTGCGTATGTGAAATCAAGGTTTCTGAAGCTCTGTCTGACATACTTTAGACAAGCTGCAAGGAGGAATCAGACCTTAGAGAGGGACATCATGCTTGGGAAGGTGGAGGGACAGTGCAGGAGAGGAAGACCCTCGATGAGATGGATTGATTCCGTCACGGGGGTAATGGTGATAGGTATGTCAGAGACAATAAGGTTGGGAAGAGACACAGCAGGGTTTAGAGCTGTTGTACACAGGGTTGCTATGAGTTACAAGCGACTCGACAGCATATACCAACAACAACAATGTGGCCTTGCTCTGTCTTCACAACAGCCCCTTGGTCTAGGTATAGGTGTTGCATGAGTACGATTAAGTGCTTTGGGATTTCCATTCTTCTCAATGGTAGCAATAATGTATTATGATCCATACAGTCCAATGCCTTTATATAATCAATGAAGCATAAATAGACATTATTCTAGTATTCTTTACCTTATTCTAGTATTCTTTATCAATATCCATCTGACATCAGCAATGATATCCCTGATGCCACAGCCTCTTCTTAATGCAGCCTGCACTTCAGGCAATTCTTTGTTGATGTGCTGTTTCAGTCATTTTTAGATCATCTTCAGCAGAATTTTGCTTGTACTTCTGGCAGTTCCCTATCTAGGTACTATTTTAGCATGATCTTCAGCAGTATTTGTTTGCATGTGAAATTAATGATATTGTTCAATAGTTTCCACATTCGATTGGATCACCTTTCTCAAAAATAGGAGCAAATATAGATCTCTTCCAATCCATTGGCCAGATGTCTGTCCTCAAAATTTCCCAGGATAAACTGCTGAACACATCCAAGGTTGCATCTGTTAATTGAAGCAAATCATTTGGTATCCCATTGATTCTTGGGCTCTTATGTTTTGCCAATAACTTCAGTGCAGCTTCAACTTCATTCTTCATAACAACTGGCTCAGGCTTAGATAGTAATTCCTGAAAATTTTCAGTGTCAGTCAGAAAATTATTTGAGAAGCTGGATTCTATGAAGGATAATGTGGCATCCAGATTGGAGGAAGAATCATAAATACCTTTGTTATGCAAATGACACAATGTTGCTTGCTGTAAGTGAGGAAGAATTGGAGCACTTGTAGAACATCAAAGAATACAGCCTTCAGTATAAATTCCATTTCAATTTCAAGAAAACAAAAATTCTTACCACTGTTTCAATAGAAAACATCATGATAGATGGAGAAAAGATTGAAACTCTCTATAAGTTTTTCTTACTTGGATCCACAATAAATGCCCTTAGTATTAGCATTGGGAAAGTCTGCAGGCAGGGACCTTTCCAAATTATTGAGGAGCAGTGACATCAGTTTGACACACCAAGATGCATCTGATTCAGTCCATGGTTTTTCCAACCACTTGCTATATGCATCTGAGAGTTAGGCAATGAATAAGAATTGCAGAAGAGGGATGAGGCCTTTGAGATACGGTGTTAGAGATGAGTACTTAATATCCTGTGGATTGACAAAAGCACAAACAAAAATATCTTGGAGAAAGTACAACTAGAGTGTTCCTTGGAGGCAAAAACCACAAAACTTTGTCCTGGGCATGTTGCTAGAAGAGGCTATTCCTTGGAGAATGACATCATGCTTGGAAATACAGAAAGTCAGCAAAGGAGAGGAAGACCCTCAATCAGAAGGATTGACACAGTGACTGCCACAATGGGCTCTAGTGTGTCAGGAAGTGTGAGGATGGCAAGGGTTCAGATCTGTTGTTCATAGGGTTGCTATGGGTCATAATTGATTCTATGGCACCCAACAACAGCATGTGCAGATATGCTTCAATTTCTCTTAAATATATAACAAGGCATTGACATAGAACACCGCTCATGCAAAACCTGTACATAGATCAAAGAACAGTAATTTAAACATAAGGAGATATTGAATTGTTGGAAACACAGGAAAGAGGTGTGTTAGAGTTGTATCTTTTCACTATATCCAATCTTTATGCTGAGCAAATAATCTGAGAAACTGGGTTATGTGAAAAAGGATGTGGCATTGGATTGAGAAGACTCACCAACAATCTGGAATACGCTTATCATACAACCTTGTGGAAAAAGGGTTGAAGTACTTCATGATAAAACTCAAGGACTGCAGTCTTCAGCATGAATTTCTCACAATGAGATCAATGTCAGCATCATGGGAAATAGAGAAAAAAAATACAAAGATTTCATTTTCTTTGGATTCATGATCATTACCCATGGAAGCAGCAATCAAGAAATCAACAGATGCATTGCCCAAATCTATAACCAAGGGCCTCAGGGGCTGGGGTTATGGGGGTAGGTGAGTCAGAGATGATCAAATAGACTCAGGATAGAGCAGGGTTCAGAGATGTTGTACAGAGGGTCCCTATGAGTCAGAGTCGACTCGATGGCACATAATAACAACAATTGGAGTGTTGGAGAATAATACTGAATATCCTATGAATTGCCCCAAAAAACACCCCACAAATACATCTTACAAGACTACAGCCAGCGAATTATTTAAAAGCAAGAATGGCAAAACTTTGTCTTACTTTGGGGTACTTAAGGACTCTTGCCAGAAGAGACCAGTACTTGGAGAAAACCATGATGCTTGGAAAAGTCCAGAGTCAGAAAAAAGAAGAGACCCCTTTACAAGACGATTGACTCAATGGCTATGACAATGGACGTAAGCCCAGCAGAGAACACAAAGGCTACAACAATGGATTTATGACCAACAGAGACTGTGATGATGGCACAGCACATAATTTGGCAGAATTTTTTTATTTTTCTGTTTTCCGTAGGGTTACTATTAGTCAGAGCTGACTCAATGGCACCTACCAATAGTAATGACTCTGGTGGCTTAGTGATTAGTTACACTGTCGACCTACAGCCCGGCAGTTTGAATCTACCACCTGCTTTGCTAGAGAAATATGGGCAGTCTCCCCCGTTGTGATTTACTGTCTCTGAAAACCTATTGGAAGGTCAGCTATAAGTCAGTTCTGATTCGATGGTACATAACAACAGTGTTTAGGATCTGAGGAGAGAAGAAATTCTTTTCCATATTGCCTGCACCATATTTTTTTATTCTCACCAACTATGTATGCTCTCACATCTTCATCAACTCTTACTGTTTTAGAACTTGCATGGGGTAGCAAAAGGCTTCAATGGAGGTACAAGTCACCCCATCCTCTGTGTGCGAGATTCATCATTCAATACTCATCCTCTAACTGCAATAAAAACTCGGGCAGTATCTTCTTTATCTTTCTAAAGGAGTTTTTGGATGCACTCAGAAGCAACCCTACTTTATGTAGGAAGACTCACTGAGAAAAATAAACAAAACAATAAGGCTTTTCTTACAATCTTGGCATGTTTGTGGCATAGTATCAATATCCAAAATGAAATTCAGGGGAGGAGTACATTGCATTTTTGTTGGATTTCCAATATAATAGCCTCAACTTTGGATTCATTTCACTTTTTGCTTGGTTTTGCAGGGGTGTGATTATCTTCATAAGGGTCATGGCATCTTTTCTTATCAGTATTCATTAACGCTGATCACTTTGTTAACATTTATACCACCTGCACTGAAGAATTGTTTGCTGCTGCTTTACTTGAAACCCTCATTTCACAAAGGTATTCTCATCTCTCTCCCACTTTTACTACTTCAGCAGTGTGTACTGCAGCTTGGTAACTGATGTCTCCAATTTTATTGCAATGAGTTTGTGTTTCTGTTTCTTGTTCTTATTATATTAAAGAGCAAAAGAGGACTGAAACATCTCGATTCCATCATTTTAAAACCAAAACTCCCTAACTGGTTTTGTTAAAAAAGCTCCATGCCATGATCGATGAAATAATTAAAATGAAACAAATCATTATTATTACCACAAGATTATCAAACCAAGGCCGATTTTATTACTCTTAAGAGAGTATATAAGTAATCATAACTCCTAGGCCCCCAAAAGAACACATTGCTGAGAAAAGCTATTCCGGTGGTTGAGCCTTATTAAAATTCTCAATTTAGAAACTTGAAAACGGAATGGATGCTTGATTAGCACACCCTTTCTGCATAATTCACAGCTTCACAAACTATTTTTGATTATTTGGGAGAGGCTGTTATGATTCACAAATTAATCCCTCCACCTTTTAAGAAAGATACCCTAATGGCATGCATGCCATTGACGTTTTTCCCCCAAGCAGGGATGCAGATTGATTGCTTCCCTGGGGATATTTCCTGCTTTCAGAGATGCACTATCAATACATATATATTCATGTACTCATGGTAATATGATGAAATTCCTATGAAAGAGTTTGTTAGTTCCTGTGGAGTTGTTTCTAACTTTGCTTCCCCAGGTGCTCTCAGGGAGAACTCTCCACAGGTTTTTCTCGATCATAATCTTTGTGAAGCAAGTTATCAGGCCTATGTTCTGAGGTATCACTACCCAAAAAGCCCACTGCCATCAAGCGGAGTCCACCAGAGTGGCCTGCCATCAGATTTCCTAGGATCTTCATAGGAAAAGACTGTCCATCCAGAGCAGCTAACCCTTCTGTAGCCTGCTGGACACACTGCACTGACTCAGCCTAGAGGGTTTAATCCCACAGTCTTTGGGGTTTCCTGTAGTGTGAAGATCATTTGTACCACCTCAGCACCTTTATCCAGGGATTTTACAAGTTAAGGACAATTTTGGAAAGCTTTTTATTGAAGGCAACTGAGCTAATTTTATCCTCTTTGTTTTACAGGGAGCCATTTTTTTTTAATTTTACTCATTTTTATCTATTTTGAACATAGAGAAACCGAGGCACACGCTGAAGCTGAGTTTCTTCAGTCATGACCCAACCTCTTAATAAATAAAAATGACTTTTTTTAAATGCATGAGTTGTTTGTTTCTAAAGCCGGACTTTCCACTTTTTGCAGCTTCCTAATGTCTACAGGCATTATTCATAATAGCCAGAAGGTAGAACACAAATGTTCACAAGCTGACTCCCACATAAACAAAATGAAGTATGTACATGACTACAGTGGAATTCCTCTTAGCCATAAAAAGGAATGAGGTATTGGCACATGCTGCAGCATGAAAAAACTTTCCCAACACACATATGTTTATAACATGGGTGAATATCGAAGACATATTTCATATGAATACGGTATCCAGGTTGGAAGTTGTCTGGAGTGGCTGGGTTCTACAGAGGTTTGATTTCTGGTTCTGGTGAGGATTATGGTGGAATGTTTACTTGCTATTGTGTATGAGTTGATTTTATTTGGCCTCCTATTTAAAAATGCATTTGGTCAGCAGTATGGGGCTGGAATCCAGGTTGGAAGTCATCTGGAGTGGCCGGATTCTACAGAGGTTTGATTTCTGGTTCTGGTAATGATTAGGGTGGAGTGTTGACTTGCTATGGGGTGTAAGTTGATTTTATTCAGCCTCTTATTTGAAAATGCATTTGGGCCCTTGGGCTTGAGGCCCTTGGGCCTGGTTTTGGTTGCTTTGGGTCAAATATTCTTCTAAGTGTTATAGCACTGGTCTGTCCATTTACTGTACGGTGGTGGCTCGTGGTTGCTGTGATACTAAGTGCTATGATACCGATGTATCAAATGTGATGGTGGTTACCCATGGTGGACAGTGTTTGGTTGGAGCTCCCCAATTAAAAGAAGCTAGAAAGCAGGAGATGCACCCACCACTGAAAGAGCATGCCTCCAAAAACTCTATTAATGTGTAGAAATGAAAGTTATGCAAGTGTTCAGGTCTTTTGTTCATAGGGTTGCAATGAGTTGTCTACTACTCGATGGCACGTAACAACAACAACAACATCTGCAGAAGGAGCCTGGGTGGTGCAGAGTGTAATGTATTGAACTGGTAGTGTAAAAGACTGGGTACAAGAAGAAATAAAAAATGAAATAAAAAAGTTTCTTAAAACAAATGACAATGAAGACACTACTTACCAAAACCTTTGGGAAACAGCCAAAGCCATAATCAGAGGTCAATTTATAGCAATTAGCAAACACATCAAAAGGCAGGAAAAATTTACCATTGACTCTCTAACCCAACATCTCCAACAAATTGAAAAAGAACAGCAAGAAAACCCATCAGCTTCTAAAAAAACTGAAATTATAAAAATTAGAGCAGAGATAAATGAAATAGAAAATCGAAAAACAATTGAAACTATCAACAAAACTAGCAGTTGGTTCTTTGAAAAGGTCAATAAAATCGACAAACCACTAGCAAAACTCACAAAAGAAAAATCAAATGAACAATAAATCCGAATAAGAGATGAATCAGGCAACATCACAACAGACCCAACTAAAATTAAAAAGTTAACGTTAGAATATTATGAAAAACTATACTCAAACAAATATGAAAACCTTGAGGAAATGGACAAATATCCAGAATTTTCAATTATATATAACATTTAAAAAACATAAATCTCTCTTTACTACACATTGTGTTAAGAATAAAGACCTAAAACACTTCTTTATTTACATCTAATATAAAATTTATTGAATTTTATAAATTCAAATTTTTGAAATTCTTTAAATTTTCTATTATCAAAACTTATTAATAAACTGTCAACACACACACACACACAAAAGTTGGTGACTCAAATACACCAACTGCTCCAAGATGGAAAATATCCCCTTAAAAAGATTTACTGACTTTTTGGCAGGTTTCCCATCTTTCTCTCTCAGAGTTACTGGGAAATTTTAACCACCTGAGATTTGTGCCTTTTAGGTGAAAAGCATGACTCCCTAAATACCACCAGAGCTCCCATACATATACTGTTCTTGTTGTTGTTGCTGATTGCCTTTGAGTCAAGAAGAACTCGTAGCAACCCTATGAACAAAAGACCTGAAGCCCCTCTACAACTATCAACATTTTTCAAACCCATACATATCATGATATATAGACAGCTATAGACAAATAGAAATGTATAGAGCCCATATATATATAAATTAATAGTGATAGAAAGATCTAGATATACAGATAGAAGTACTTGATAGATGATAGATAGATGGATGATAGATGTAGCTAGATACAGAGATATAATTAGACATAGAAATAGAGATTGTAGTTGGTATGTGCTTTTGAATTGTCTGTATAGCTTTTAAACTTTGTTTTTACATGCTGTCAAGTCGAAACCAAGCATAGTTGACTCTCCGGCAAGTTTTCTTATCCACCTTTTCCCCCTGTAGCAGCTAGTGGTTTCAAACCATCTATCTTTTGGTTGGAAACTCAACTCCTTACCTTCTAGGCCACCACAGCACCAGTCTTATTGCTTTTGAGTCAATCCCATTTCCAAGGTAGAAATTTTCCCATGGTACAGTTGGCCTCAGTGAGTTTTACCTACTGTACGACAAGGATTATCTATGTACTGACCATAATGCACAGCGGAGCTTCAGTTAGATAATTTTTTGTGATCTTACCAGTTAATACATTAAGAACAGATGGCGTCACTGAAGGCAGGACTTGGCCTCTAGCTCCTATGATGCCAGCAATGTTGAAAAGATCAGAATATCTTCAACAGAGGTGGCACTACAATTCCCCCATTGTGGGCCTTGGCTTGTAGTCATAGGAAGAAACCTAAATTTAGCCACCAGATGTCCCTCACTAGGCTCTTATGGTGTGAGGTTTTTGGTTTGCTTTCACTTTTCCCCTTTTTCGATGATTTAGCCAGATGTTTTAAAACAAAATCTCCTTATTTTACCAAGAAGTCTCATAGGTAGTCTGAAACTTGGTCTTTTGATGAGTCAACAGCAGATGCTATTTCTTTTTCAAGTTCATTTTGGGGTAATGAAATTGAATAAAGTACAGAGAGAAATAAAACACGTTTTCCAAACCATCCCAATGAGTCATCTAAAGGGCCCATGATGTCCTTCACAATGGCTTTGCCTCAGTGCACTTAACAGAAATTCTGAACTTGATTACGATACCTGAGCAACAGGAATTATAATAATCATCAATTATTTTCAGATAGAAACTTGATCAGAATTGAGTTACAAGCATGAAAATACATTATGGATCAGTCAGAGGATATAAAGGTTCTCTTCTCAAGGATGCAAGAAAGAAATGTATGATTAGACATTATATGTATGAGAAGAATCATCTGAAATAAGACACGCAAAAAAAACCAACAAAACAAAGTGATTTGAGTGAAGGCGAAGAAAAGAGGGGAAAGGAGGAAAATATGTACCAATGAACAAACAAAACCTCATGCCTTCTCTAAATTTTCATTACTATCAGAATAAAAATATTAAAAAGAGAGTTTCTGGCACTTTTAAGGCTCACATCATGATATGGCCAAGAATTCCCAGAAGACTTGCTTCTGAAAACTAGCTGGAGAGTCAGCTATGGGTCAATTCTGACTGGAAGATACACAATAAGATCATTAAAATATTTAAAGGAAATTACAAAACACCTATGTATTTTATATTTGTTAGTACATTCATAAATGTTGTTATTTGTTAAGTGGGTGTGAGCGTGAGGTCATGGTTACATTATAAAGGAGAAATGTGTTCTTGTTAGGTAATTAGAAAGGACAAATGAGTTTGGACCTATGACTTAAAAAGGAAGGAAGGAATGGGAATTGGGACTGTCCTTGTTGTGTTATTAGGGAAGGAAAAAAAATTATGGAGCTGTGTTACATGAGATAGAGGAATCAACATAGTGAGAAAAAGAAATTATTAAGTTGGAAAGGTAGTAAGATAGATTCTAAATAAAGAAAGTTCCAGGTAATGGCCAGGTACAACTTTGGGTTGGTAAAGCCAAACCAAATCCACTAATGTCAAATCAACTGAACTCATAGCATCCTCCACTGGATTCCCCAAATCTGTAAACCCTTACAGGAGGAAGTGGCCCGTCTTTCTTCTAAGCAGATAATGGATTCAAACACATTATGTTCTATTCAAACAAGGTTTCGTTTGGACTCAAAAAGGAGCATGAAAATTTATAAGATAAAAAAAGCTTCTTGGTTATGATATTAATATATAGTTGAGAACTGATGTTTACAAGGAAGTAGACAAAACTGGGATAGGAAAATGACTGTTAACAGCATATTGTCTTAAAAGCAGAAAAGAAAAAGACTCAAAATAACTGTGAGAATGGTAGAAAACCTGAGAAAAATGTATAATTGGTGAAGGAAGAAGTCACAGAGTGCACTACATAGTCTTAGCTCCAAAAGCCTTCTTACATAAAAAGGGAACAGGAATTTAAACCTAAGAAACAATTTGGGTTACATGATAATGAAATTGTAATAAATGCATAGAGTGTCTTCACAGGTTATCATTAATTTTGAGTTCTTGAAACTTAATTCCATCAAGGCAAGCATTTTCTGCTCAATGGGCATGCACCATTAATAAATACTCAGTATCACTCTTAAAACCTGGATCTTTTCAGTGTTCATTACAAAAAGGAGTCATCTACGTCTTCAGGTTTCCTATTGATCTCAATTATGTGCATTTGCATCCCAGCTCTATTGTGGCTCCTCAGGGAAAAAAAAAAGATGGGCAGTCTCCTCTCATCAAGATTTACACAGAGCTGGGGGAAGAGATGCTTCAGTTGGAACTGACTTGAAGGCACTGAGTAATTGAAAGACATAAACCCCAGTTTTCTTCACTTCTATTATAATAGTAGTATTTCACTCAAACGGTGAGTGTGAAGATTCAAGTTGATAATATATGCAACGTAAATGCAAAGAATATAAAACAGAGACTGAAATTATCACTAAAGGTAAATTATTTTATTGTTGAGTAAGGCTACTTTGTATAATCATTTCATGTCATAATTAAATCTTATGTTTTATGGATCAGCAGAGAACTAAAGTGCTATTATGTGTCTTAAATGTCTTTGAAGTTCTGGTGCTCTTTGAGGAAAATATTACAAGAGAAAACTGTAATTAAATTAATATGATGCAACTATTTGGAGACCCTTTGTAAGTCACTGCATCAAAGGTTCATTTAAGGATATACAGTTCAAAAGTAGTGACTGGATTGGAAAGATCTTATTTAGGTGCTGACTCTGCTATTTTCTATATATTTGCTCTGGAACAAATTGCTTCATCCTCTGAATCTCTATTTGATGGAAAAAAAAATAGCAGTATAACAGTACAAACTTCCTGGGTTGCTACAAGGATTAAATTATGTAATTATACAAATCACCCACCATAGCATCTAGTTCAGAGTTGAGATTTACTAATTGTCCCTTCCCTACATTTTACTAAATTCCAGTATGATAAATCATGTGAGTTTTTAGTTTACAGAACATATGAAGTAGCAAGTTAAGCTATGGAATGTTGATAATAGATGATTCATTGATTCTGTTAAAAGTAACAGCTGGCAAACTGATATTACTAATAGAAAAATTATAGGATATAGATATATACTATATATGTTGTTGTTGTTGTTGATTGCCTTTGAGTTGAGCACAACTCATAGCGACCCTATGAGCAAAAGACGTGAAGCCTTTCTATAACTATTATCATCCCTCCAAGTTCCTAGAGTTTCCAGAGGCATGTGGTGTAGGAAGTGAATGCCGCTCATGCTTCCAAACTTATCTTAAGTTGGGAGTCCCATCAAACATCATCTACCATGGGCAGTTATTATGGCATTTGCCCCCCCCCAATGGCACAAGGTTCAGCATCAAAGCAAACCCAGATTACCTCAGTGAAACAAATTGACAGAGGAGTGCTGTACTCTCTATATAGTTATAGGATATAAAAAAGAAATTTTAAACCCTAACCATACAAAACCGGACATTTAATTTATCATTAAACAGATATGCCAACCACAAAGGGTATGAAGAATCACTATATAGTATACACAGTAATCACTGCTGAGGGATCTTGCAATGCAGAGAACAGGCCTACTTCTCAGATTTAATAAAAGTATATGGGAACCTAAAATAGAAGAGATGGTATAGCCAAGAGAGCATATTCAACAAATAGTGCCCTGTTAGTCTTCAAAGAAATCTATCAAATATATATATTTTATACTAATTTTGTTGTGTACTGTAGAGTTGGAACCAACCAATAGAATCTCCTGTGGAGCAATTGATGGCCTTAAATCGCATGCTTCAGCATTGTAGTGCAGCTTCTTGCCACAGGCCACAAGAGCTCCCTATGAAAAATTGAAAGAAAAAAAAAATAAGGCCTTGTTTATGATATAAAGAGACTGCCAAAAGACAGCCAGAAATGCACATTCTGAAGAGGATAAAATTGATGAATGGGACTTTCTAAAGATTAAAACTCTGTGCTCATCAAAAATTTTTCCAACAGGGTGAAAAGAAAACCTACTGACTGGGAAAAAAATATTTGGCAATACCATCTCAGGCAAGGGTCTCATAACAAAAGTTTACAGCATATGCCTGGGCTTCCACAAGAAAATGACTGGTAATCAGTTACAAAATGGGCAAGAGACATGGAAAGACTTTTCAAAGAGGAGGACATTTAGATAGCCAAAAGACACATGAGGAAATGCTCAAAATTACTGGCAATAAGAGAGATGCAAATCAAAACCACAAAGAGATACCATCTTACCCCAGTAACAGTGACAAAGTTTAGCAGGGCAGCAAATAATAAATGTTAGAGAGGTTGTGGAAAGATAGGCAGTGCTACACATTGTTGGTGGAATTGTAAAATAATACCACCTAGCATTTCCTTAAAAAGTTGAACATAGAAATTCCAACTGACCCAGGTATTCCACTGCTTGGAATATATCCTAAGGAAATAACTGAGGCATAAACAGAGACTTGTATACCAGTGTTCATAGCAGCATTATTCACTATCCCAAGAACATGGAAACAGCCCAAATGTCCAGTCACAATGTATTGAGAACTTATGGTATATTCACATGATGGAATGCTACACAGCTTGCAGGAGCAATGATTCTATAAGTTACTACCTAACTTGGGCAGGACTAGAGAGCATTATGCTAAGTGAACTAACTCATTTCCATAAGGACAAATACTGTATAAGACCATTATTGTAGAATGAGTATAAGGATCCTAGGCAGGGAGGGGAAAAGAAGGGTGAGGATGGGCTGAAGAGGGGTAGCTTAGTTATATGATCATATAATTTAATGGAGGGAGGGAAGAGTGGGTAAAGGAAAGGAGAAAGATCTGGTATGAAAAAGAATGTATGCAAACTTTTTAAGTAAACCAGTATAAGATAAAAATTTTATTAAAAAAAATTAATGTGTCCAAATTCACACAACAAAGAAGGCTGTCTGTCTTTGTGAAAATGTTGCCACCTGAAACAATATTATAAGCCTTAAAAATCTGGCAAGCTCTGGTGGCCTAATGGCAAGAAGCTGCACTTCAATCTCAGAGGTGCGTGGTTCGAATCCATCAGATGCTCTGCTGGAGAAGGAAGGACAATCTCCTCCTGTACGAGTCAGATCTGATTTGACGGTACACACACACAAACAATGAAATAAAATTAAAAAAAAAAATACAAAAATCTTAAAAATCTGATTGAATATGGTTATCACATGAAAATTAATTATCACGGTACTAGGGTTCTCTGGTAGACTAGTGATAAGAAGCTGCACTGCAATCTGAAGGCACGCAGTTCAAATCCACCGGCTGTTCTGTGAGAGAAAGATGGAAAACCTCTTCCTTTGAGATTGACTGCATCTGAAAACCTGCTGGAGGATCACATATGGGTCAGTTCCAGCTCAATGGTGCACAACACAGCAGAGTTGCATTGAGAAAATCTGCTGTCAGGTTTTGCATTGAGAAAAATCTGTTGTCAAGGACCTTGCCAAAGTACTAAAGAGCAAGGATATCAGTTTAAAGATTATGGTGTGCCTGATCTAAGACATTGTCTTTTCAGTTATTTCCTGTGCATCTGATTTTGGACAATGAATAAGAATGACAGAAGAACAGATGCCTTTGCAATGTGATGCTTAGAAAAAGTGCAACCAGGAAGCTCTCTAGAGACAAGGATGATGAAATTTCATCCTACATACTTTTTTTATTTTTAATAGTGGTTTATTTACACAGTTTGAATACATTGTTTTTCACCTGGGAACCTTCCCATTTCCTTTAACATCCCCCCGCATCAGACCCATCAAATTAAATGACCCTGTGATTAACACACACACACACAACACACCCTCATTCCTCTGCTTCTACCCTCCGTCCCTTAGATCTTCATACTCATTCTACAATAATGGATTTATGAGTATTTGTCCTTACAGTTCACTCAACATAATGCTCTCCAGCCCCTCTCTGGTTAGGTAGTAATTTACAAAATCATTGTTCCAGCATCCTGTGTAGTACTTCATTGTGTGAATGTACCATAATTTCTCAATCCATTTGATGGTGGTTGGACTTATGTTAGTTTGTGCAGAAGAGAGAAAATACAAAACGGGGTGGGTGACATTCACATAGTTTCTTCATGATTTCATTTCTTTCATACTTTCATCACATCATCACTTATTCACTTATTGTTGTTGAATTGGAATAAACTCAAAGTTGACCCTCTAACAGGCTTTGGGAAACTGTACATTTCAGAAAAAGATTGTCCATCAGCCAGAGAGGTGTCACCTGCGAGTTAGCAGCACAACTCCCTAATGACAACATCACTAGAGTTCCCGCATTATGTCATAGGAAGCATTTACTAGGCATTGAATCCATCATGAAAAGAAATGAATCGCATGCTACTGTGCTGAAACTATCCCCCACAAAACCTATGCCAGGTGTGTGTTATACGTACATTAGCAATTATATTGTAACCACTTGCCGACTCCATACACTTTACCAATAATGGAGATCAAAATACTGATGAATGTGAATGATCCTCCTGTGCTGTACTCCTGAACGGATGATATCTAAGTTAATCTTAAATACAGGGATTACATTCTTTCTGTAACTTGTGGGTTTCAATATAAAAAGTAGTATAGCATATATTATCTAATTATTACTACATTTTCAAAACAGTTATTAATGCAGGTTCATAAAATAACACAACATTGCAAGCAAACCAGCAGTCATTAGACAACAAAAAACTATAAAAACACCAATAAGGAGGACAACAGCACATGTTTGTAGTGTCTGCAGAACCAGCATCACTGTAATAGGGTAATAATGACAGTTCAAAAAGTAAATTAAAATAGAGCTTTAGCCTTATGTTGTTATTGTTGATTGCCATTGAGTCAACCACAACTCATAGTGACCCTGTGAACAAAAGGCCTGAAGTCTTTCTATAACTACCATCATTAATCAAAGTTCATCACTTCCAGAGGCATGTTGTTTAGGAAGTGGATGCCACTCCATATGTGAATACATATAACCTGAGTTTACGGAAAATGTTTTTGTGTTATAAAACTAATTTCAGGATTATTTAGATAGAAGATAATGAATGTCTTTTGAAACACTGCACAAAAAAATTCTAAATAATAATTTTGCTGTCAGCCCCTCTGATCATGTTGCCCAATGTGATCTTCAAACCCTTTTAATCTGCACCCCAGTGATTCCACTGCCAAGAATTTCCCATAGTTCACTCTTAACATTTTATCTGAACCTACAACTAATTATTAAATCAAGGTTTCTAAATTTTAAATCATCACCCACCCTTCAAGTAGTTCAAATAAGTCTTTTCACCTCTTCTTAAATAAACCCTGCTCATTGTTTGACTTTATATCATCTACTTAATCTGTTCTACCACGCTAGAACCTTTGTTATAGAAACATGATGCACAATAAGATTAATATATAAAACTGATGCACAATACGATCAATATCTCAAGACTCAAAAATTACTGAAGGACTTAACCCCACCAACATTTTAACCTCATGAGAATAGCTAATTCCTTGAACGTTTCACAAAGTGTAGTATTCTCTTACCTACCAGGTTACATTATCCGTGGGTGTTCATTGTTCATAGCTGTGGAGTTGATTTGAAGACTTGATGAACTTTCCACTTACAGAGACCACATGTGTGACATGATAGAAACATCTCATGAGGATTTCTAAGCTATAACATTTATAGTGATCCCTGGTTGTGCATGTACAAGTGCTAACGATAAGGTTGGTAGTTAGAATAAAGCCTTGATGACTCCATGGGGCTGTTCTACTCTCCCCTAAAGGTTCACTATGAGTCAGATAAGACCTGATAGTCGTAATAGGATGGGTGAGCTTAATGAAGGAAGGTATATTGCCAGGTGTTTATAATGGTACTTGATATTGGCAGTGTGTGTGTGTGTTTATCTAGCCCTCTTTTTCACTTTTTTCCTCTTCTTTGAGCTATGAAAACATTTTAGTCAGGTTCTGTAAGTGTTCATATGCCTGTACCCTTACTGTTCTAATTATGATTGTGATGAATATCTTTTCAAAACTTTTACATCTATACTTAGGTATAATTATTTCTAAGCAAAATACATCAGCATGCAGATAATTAAGATCCCTAATCTATCATTATAAAATTGCTCCTGATAATAAATGAAATGTAGGTGTCTTGAAACTTTTGAATTTTGATATGAGAAAAAAAACCCACATTTTTGTGGTTATAGAGGATTCTTGCGGTGCTTGACAAAAGGAATATTTACCAAGTTTCAAAATAAGTTAATTATAGGGAACGAGATTTAAACTGCAGAGAAAGTAGGGTCAATGAAAGAGAAGACATAACAAATACTAAAGGAGTCTCAGAAAGTCACTTTCCTGGGTACAATTACGCTCATTTTAACTAATAAATTTTACAAAGCACCTGTCTATAGTGAATTGCTAAGACCATAATCAAATACACTTCCTTTAGTTGTCATTGAACTAGCATTCAGGAGATGATAAATGTTTTATGTCAGTTTTTACTTGTAGATGGAATTTATCAGTTTTCTTATGTAATGTACACATAAATCATTTTATAAGGCTAGAAGGAAATGATTAATTTTAATCTCTGAAATACTCTTAAAAGATGTTTATGATAACAAGGGGGATTTCAATGGAAAAAAAGTCTTAGAAAGTTTCAGGCATTTCAAATAATGGCCCATAAACATAATGGTAATACAGATTAGTTAGAAATTACTTTATGTTAGCAGTGTAAGCGGGAATAAAAAGGATGTGTGTGTGTGTGTGTGTCTGTGTGTGTGTGTGTCTGTGTGTGTGTGTGCGTGCGTGTGTGTAATCAAAATGACAATTTTTAGCTAATGACAATTTTTATCTGAGGTTAATGAGCAATCTCTTCCCATGTGACTAACTGCCTTTGAAAAACTGTCTGAGGATTGGCTATGGGTCAGTTCTGTCTCTACACAACAACAACAACCAACAAGTCTGAAAAAAAAATTGTACATCTGTGTTCAAGGACATCTTAACTAAGGGAGTTCCGGTGTCCTAGCCTGCAGGGAGTTGACCTGTGAATCAAAGATAGTGGCTTCTGATGGTTCATATCCACCAGTGTCTCCAAGGAAGAATGTTGGGTAATGCTCCCGTGGGATTTACAGCCTCTGAAAACTCACTAGCAGGTCAGCTATAAACCAGAACCAATTTCATGACAATGAGTTTTTTGAAGTATTTTGGTTAAAAAAAAATCCTAGAGTACACATGCTGCTAAGACAAATAGCCCTGGTCCAAATTCAATATAGTCTTTGTAACTCATGCCATGTCTCCCCACAAGATACCTGTTATTATTTGTTGTTAAGTGCTCTCAAGTTGGCTACAACTCAGAGTGATTGCTGTACAACAAAATGAAACAATGTCTCGTCCTGTACCATCCTCACCACTCTACCTTGTTTAAGCTGTTATTACAGTACTTCTGTCAATTCATTTCATTAAAGTTCTCCATTTTGCTGACACTATACTTTCGAAGCATGATGTCCTCCTCCAAGGATAGTTCCACTTAAAAACATGCCTAAAGTATAAAAAATGAAGACTTACCATTCTTGCTTCTAAAGAACATTATGGCCACACTACCTCTTTCAAGATGGATTTGTTTTGTTTTGGGATTCTATAATATATTGAAAACTCTTCATCAAAACCATAATCCAAAGACATAAATTCTCTTTTGGTCTTCCTCAATCATTGTCCAACTTTTGTATACATATGAAACAATTAAAAATAAATAACTTGGGTCACCACACCTTACTATGTAATGTGACTTCCTTATTGTTTAGCACTTTAGAGAGACCACAATATGTTCTTTGATTTCTTGACTATTTTTTCAATGAGTAGTGACAGCAAAGCAAAGTAAAATCAATCTCTTGACAATTTATATCTTTTCTCTATCATGATTTTCTGTTCTGGTTCAATTGCTAAGATTTTTTTGTTTTCTTTAAATAAAAGGTGTTTTTGTTGTGTATCACAATCAGAACCAACCCATAGATGACCCTCTGGCAGGTTTTCAGAAGCAGTTAATAGTGCAGGAGGAGATTGTATGGTTTAATCCACACTAAAGGTTGTATTCATTGAGTTTCAACAAGTGCTTTGTTTTATGCAAGCAAAGTTATATTATTTGCATATTGGTGATGAGTCTTCCTTCAATCATGAAGCCACATTATTTTCATATAGTTCAAGTTTCAAAAAGTATTTGCTTAGTCTGCAGATTGTACAGGTTTGGAAAATGATTTAATGCTAATACTCATCCTTCCTGATTTAAAATCACATGATCTTGAATATGAAGGGCTGCTTCTGGTCTGTGTATGAACAGGCTCTACATGTTGTTGTTGTTGTTGTTGTTGTTGTTGTTGTGTGCCATCGAGTAATTTGCAACTCACAGCAACCCTATGTACAAGAGCTCTAAATGCCATTCTATCCTGTGCCAACCTTGGCGTTTCAAACACATTCATTCCCACAACTCCACTCACAGAATTAATCCATCTCATCGAGGGTCTTTCTCTCCTGCACTATCGGGGTCCAGCCCTGATCTATCAAAACAGTTCCACCAAGAGAAGGGACTAAGATTAAATGAAGACGCAGAGAGGCTAAACGCAGGTGATGAATAGCAAAAATTTTTATTTTTTGAAAAGCATATATAGGTTTTAGAAGCACCTCTGCAGTAGCAATTGCATTATCTCTTTCCATCCGAGATGTTGACTATCAAGTAAAACATTAACTCTTACAGACCTCAGCACAATACAAAGATGTTTTCCAGCATGCCCTATTCAGTGCTCTAAGAAACAGAGTTTCGGTAAATAACATTCCCTAAGGTCTGAGACCTTCGGTCCCTCTTATTCATTAACATCCTACTTCCTTGAGTTGTTAATTGCCAAGCAGATTTTCTAGCCAACATGGAGTCAGTCTTGCTGGTTTCACAGTACAGGGCTAAACTTGCTTTATAAGTTAGCCAGGCCCCTGACACTGCACTGTCCCTCCACTCTCCCAAACATGATGTCCCTCTCCAAGGACCAGTCCCTCCTTGCAACATGCCCAAAGTGTGTCATATGAAGCTTCAGAATCCTTGACTCCAGGGAACATTCTGGTTTCACCCTCTCTAGGACAAACCTGTTTGTTCTCCTAGCAGTCCATGGTATATTCAACACT
>NW_006400059.1:291209-294286 GCF_000299155.1 Elephantulus edwardii
TCTGATCTTTTCAGCCAAATTCTGATATCAGCCATGATATCTCTCTTTCCATTGTCTATTGTAAACCCAGATTGAATTTCTACCAGTTCCCTGTAGATTCACTGATCTTGAAATAATCTTTAGCAAGAGCTTATTCTGTAGAATATTATTAATGTCTATATTTCTTTATATAACCTTGGATAAACTCTACTTTCTTTTGGATAAACTGTGTTTGGAATAAGTACAAATATGGGTCTCTTCTGGATGATTGCTTAGGTCATTGCTTTTCAATCTTTTGGCATAGTGAGTAGGTCCAGGGCTACATCAGTTTGTTGAAACACCTCAATTGCATTTCATCAATTTGGGAGATTTTTCCTCCAAATGTCTTCAATACAGTTTGAATTTCTTCCTTAAGTACCACTGACCCTTGATCATAAGTAACTTCCTGTGCTAAACATCAACTAATTCTTTTTTTGTACATTAACTTTGTGTATTCCATCAATTCTATTTTTATGTTTTCTGGGTCATTTGTTCAACACCATCAGCTTAAGAGATGCTAAGCCTGTTCTTTTGCTTTCTAACTCTGACTCTTTGAATAGTTAATTATCTTTTGCTTGTCTTTTTGATGTCTTTCCTGTTCTTACCTCATCATTTCTTCCTTTCTCTTGCTCCTCTGGAGAAAGGTGGGCAATCTCTTCCTGTGCAAATAACTGCTTTTGAAAACCCTCAGGTGGGTGGTGGATGGATGGGTTGGTTCCAACTTGGTGGGTACACAGCACACACTCTAGAGTAAGTTCTGGTGTCTGTTCTAATGTCAATTCTAATATTTTCTTTCTTTTTATATTTCCTTTATATTTTATATTTCTCTATGCATGGCATCCTTTCCCTCCCTCTACAAGACATCATTGCTGTCATCCCATAGCTCCTTTGATTTTTGGTCATTAGCAATGGCACACAACCACAACAGTGCTGAGCATATTAAGTTCTTGTGAAGGTCTATACATTCAAGTTGAATATACTCCAGGTATGATTTCTACTCTTTTCAAAACACAGAAACTCGTTGTCATATAGTCAATTCCAACCCATTGAACCTTAGCCAGATTTCTGAAGCTGTACTTCTTAGTGTTACTCTCCATGTTTCTCCCTCAGAGCTTCTGGTCAATTTGGACATTGAGAGAGGAACCATGTTTTGCATGTCAGAACAACATGATATAGACTATACCACCAGTGCTCCCTGGGATTGCTTTCACTTTCATTAGCCTCATTTTAAACCTGCATAGGAGCAACTAATAGCCAGTTCCAACATTGGCTCCTGTCCTTGTCCTGATTGATAATATTGAGACTCTCCATCCCCTCTTTCCATGTTGTTGTGTGCCATGGAGTCTCCACAAACCCATACGTGACCCTCTGGTGGGTTTTCAGAGGCAGTTAGTCTCCTGGAAGGAGATTACTTTTCCTTCTGTGGTGCAGCTGGTAGATTCAAACTGTGTGCCTTCAGTATTGCAGTGCAGCTTCTTATTACACTTGTTATTTTAATCAGAGAAGTCCACATTTACAGGCCTTTTTTATAAGGTATTTTCAATGAGCAGTGTCTTGATATAAAAATTCTATCTTCTGATTCCCCATCACCATTTCTATTACTAAGGCTGTAATTTTCTATTTTTATTTTATATTGGTTTGCATACAAAAGCACATTATGTTTCATTTACACACATTGTGTTTCATTCATTCCTCCATTCACACTGTTTCACAATATCATTCCCATAACATTGTGCACATTAATTGTGATAAAATTAATCACCATTGATCCCTTAAGTTTGTACTTTTTTAATAATTATTTCTTCTTTGTTCCTTTTTTGCAATGAATTCAGAAATTGTTTATTCATCTTGACTTCACATTCTATCACTTCAGACTAAGTTTGTGAAAATTTGATATTTCTTCCCCTTTGCTTTAGTGGCTAGTTTTAATGACAACTATAGTAACAAATTTTCTTTGTGCATGTGTGGATATTATGCTACCATTGACAACATTGTACTTCAAATATATATCTTAAAATACATAAGCTTTTTATAATAAATGTGATACTATTCCTCTTCAATTTTCATTCTTAGTATAGTAAACCATCTGATTGATTCAGAATAGTTAATAACAGTCCAATTCAGCTCAATGCCCATTCTATTGATCTTTATGCTTTCCATTTTTTTCTAATTTCCCACTTTCCTAGATTCATACATTATACTTCCACATTCTGTTCATTTACAGATGTTTGCAGCTGTTTCTTCTCACTTTGAGACTTATTGTATCAGCAAATGATGGTCTATCAGTAAATAAAAATCCTGGCAGCTTCACATCATTAAAGTAGACTCTATTTTGAAGGAGCAGTGGTGGCACTGTCAGTAGGGAGTTGTGCTGGTAACCCAAAGTTTCAGCTTCTCTGGAAGTTTGAATCCACCAGCAGCAACATTGGAGAAAACAATAGGCAATCTCCTTCTAAAACTGAAATTTATAGTTCAGGACCCAATGAAGGGTCACCTGTGAGTTGGTTTGACTCAATTGCAATTAGTTGAGTGAGATTATTTTGAAAATATAGTTTTCTCTGAGGTCTTCTGACTTTGCGGCTTATCCTGAAGCAATACAATAGCCTATGTTCTATTACATGGACAGAACAAAGCCTATGTAGTTATCATATACATAGCCTATGGAGCTGTTATGAACTACGTAGCTATTACTGGGTTCTTCATTGGCCAATCATTTCACAACCTTTGGCAACCTCAGTCTTTTCTTAATTTAACATAAATCTCATTGATTTAGTTGTATTTGTTTTCTTTATGTTAAGGTATGTCAGAGGCAGTGCGATTGGCACAGGATAGAATAGGGTTTAAGGCTGTTGTACATAGGGTCGCTATGAGTCTCAAATGACTCGACGGCACATAACAACAACAACAACAAGAAGGTGCAATTCATACTGAAGTCTTTGAGTTGTTTTCAAGAAGCAAAGTCATGGTCTCTGTGTATCACAGTTTAATAAATGTTCCCTCCAATTCTGGTGCTGCTTTCTTCACCGAGTCCAACTTCTTGGATTTTTAATTCAGAATAC
>NW_006400059.1:294856-321268 GCF_000299155.1 Elephantulus edwardii
TATACTCTCCCAGGAAGTTCTCAAAGTGCATTCTGAGACCTTTTGCAAGCCCACAAGTAGGAGTCTGTAGGATCATAAATATTTTCATAATAATGCAGGTAAGACATTTGACTTTTTCACTCTGTTGACAGTTTGCATTAATGGTATAAAGAAACAGTGGGTGGAACATCTGGCACCCTGTGTGAGAATCAAGAAACTACCACCATTCTTCACCATATTCTATTCACAGTTAAAAGTAAAAACAAAAACTTGGTTTCAATGTAGAATGTCCCCAGTGACTATAGCAATGAGCCCAAATGTGTTGAGGGTGGTGAGTAAGGCACAGCAGAGGGCAGGTTTTATATCCATTGTTCGTAGGTTTGCTATGAGTCCTACTCAACTTGATGGCACATAACAAAAATGACAACAATGAACTTGTTTGAATAAAACATTCAGCTGGTAATGGACCTTATTTACTGATGTGACACAGTTTCAAATGAGGATAAATAGCTAAAACATGCATTAATAATTTGAATATAACATAAAATGTATAAATCTAGGAAACAGGAAAGGCTTAATGAATGAAGTAGACACATAAAGACTATTATCTTGTCTAGTCATGGCTGAAATAGATTGATATTACACATTTTTAATCAGATAATCAATCATATGATCTATGTAAGAAATGACAAATTGAATAGTGATTCCATCATATTCATTATCAAAAAGACCATTTCAAGATCTGTGATGAATTACATTGCTGTAAGGGACAGGGTAATATCCATATGCACATAGAGAGCACCTTATAATATGACTATTATTCAAATTTATTCTCCAATAACTAATGCAAAAGATGAATAAATTGAGGTTCCCATTAAACACGGCTTTCTGAAATTTATCAAATGTACAACCAAAGGGAATGAATGATAATTAATAATCATAATGTGAAAGTTGGAAATAAAGAAGAAAGATCAGTTGTTGGAAAATATGGCCTTGGTAATGAGGCTGGAGGTCACATCCCAGAATTTTTCATAAGCAATAACTTATTCATTTTAAATATCATTTTTTTAAAAAAAATTAATGATATTCAGTGGATTTTACATGATAAACTCAATATTGTTGGTCAAATTAAGGCCTACTTTTATTAATGTAGACTAGCCCATTTATTGTCTTGGTGCAATGTCAAGTTTGAAATTGAAGAAATAAAGATAAATCTAAGAGAGCTAGTAGAATACATAAACTATCAAATAACATTAATATCACACATATAAAATCTTGATGTGTACTATTTAAATATGACCAGGAATAGCGCATTATCAGAAATTCAAACTGACTTTAGAAAAGACTGGGAAACAAGAGATATCATTGCTGATGTCAGATGGATCTGGTCTGAAAGTGAAGAATACCAAAAAGACCTTTTTTTGTGTTTTATTGCCTAAATAAAGACATTTGACTGTATGGATCATAATAAATTCTAGAAAATATTTATTGAGTAGACTAATAATTTCAGAACACATGTTGTGCTAATGTGTGCTCTGTCCAGTTCATGGAACAAGTAACTACCATTGGAACAAAACAAAGAGGTAATAATGTGCATTATTTAAAATAAGGAAAGGGGTGAATGAAGAGTATATCTTTCTCCATATCTATTCAGTCTGTATAGTAAACATATCATTCAAGAAGTTGGATTATATGAAGAAAATTGTAGAATCAGGATTGAAAGAGACTTTGGGCATGTTTTTAGGAAAAGCTATCTCTTGGAGAAGGAAATCATGCTAGTATCAGAAAAAGAGAAGAAGATCCTCAACAAGACAGACTAACACAGTGATTGCAGCAATGAGCTCAAGTGTGTCCGAGATTATGAGAATGGTACAAGATAGGACTTGGTTTAGACCTATTGTTCATAAGCAATCCTTTAGTCGTACAATGCAATGGCACCTAACAACAAATTGCATGGGGGATATTGATTCTTTTTCTCCCTTGGAGTGGCTGAAGGGGGGGAACCTGCCAGAGTCACCACTTTTAGGTTAGCATTGCAACTCCATGCAGACTATGCCATACCATTCCCTTATTATTATCTATGCAAGTCAAACCTTGCTGAAGATAATTCAAGAGCAAGTAGAGCAGCACATTGACATGGACATGCCAGAAATTCAAGCTTGATTAACAACAGACCCTGAATTAAGGGATATTATTGCTGATGTCAGGTGGATCTTGTCTAAGATCAGGGGATATCAGAAAGATGTTTACTTGTGTTTCATTGACTATGAAAAGGCATTCACATTGGTGGATCATGATAAATTATAGAAAATATTGACAAGGAAGGGAATTCCATTCCCGAACATTTAATTGTACTCTTACTGAATCTGTACATAAAACAAAAGCAATTGTTCTAGCAGAGAAAGGGGATGCTGCATGATTTAAAAGCAGGAAATGTGTATATTAGAGCTGTATCCTTTCAGTGGGTATGCTGAATAAGTTATCAGAGAATACAGACTGCATGAAGTAAAATGTGGTATCAAGTTTAAAGGATGGCCAATTAATAACCAACAGCATGTAAATGATACAAACTTGCTTTCTGAAAGTGAGCTTAAGCACATACTGAAGAAAATCAAAGTTGATGCCCTGCAACATAGATTGTTATTGCTCTTGATGTGTATGGAGTCAGACTACCCATAGCTGACCCTGCAGTGGGTTTTCAGAGGTAGTTAATTGTATGGGAGGAGATGGTCCTCACAATAAATAAAATTAAAATCTTCACTACTAAGCCAATAAGCAACATCACGATAGATGGAGAAAAAAATTGATGTTGTCAGGGATTATACTTTACTTGTATCCAGAATCAACATCCATGGAAGCAACAGTCAGGAAATAAAATGACAAATTGAATGGGAAAATCTGAAATATCTCTTTAAAGCACAAATAAGGACATCATCTTAAAGACTAAAATGATCCATGTCATGGTGCTTTTAAGTGCTTCACAGGTATATGAGAGCTGGACCGTGAACAATGAAAGCTTGAAGGGTAGGAGGGAAAGAACATTATTTGAACTGTTGTCTAAGAATATTGTCCATACCATGAACAAAAGAACAAATCTTGGAAGAAATTCAGCCAGTGTGCTCCTTGGAAGTATGTTGAAACTTTGAATATATAAGTAAGAGGAGTCAGTCCCTGGGATAAAGAATAATGCTTGTTAAACTAGTGGGTTAGTAAAAAGAGGAAGGTCCCCAATAAGACAGGATGACAAAATGACTACAACAGTGGTCTTAAGTAGAGCAGGAATTGTTAAAGGATGGCACATGTATTTTGTTTCATTGTGCATACCATTGCCCAATGGCACCTCACAATAGCAACATCTTTGATATTAGGTTTGTCTTTAATCAAATAGAAATCAGTGGACTGTACTAGGGTCTTCATGAGTCAGAATCAACTTAATGTTACCTGGGGTTTTTTCCATAGTATGACTTGGATCTTGTACTGTAGGGATGTTCTGCAATAATAGCATACCCAACCAAGCAAGCACGTCCTGGAGCTAGGCTATGAGAATGAATCCAGACTCAATTAAGAACATCAATCAACTACAAGCTTATGATTGTGACTGTAAATGCTCGTGTTTTGGAACATTGAGTTTGTAAGAGGTTTGCTAGGCTGCACTAACTTAAGAAATTGGGTTGTCTGGCTGATTTGTTACATTCGCTCTTCTTACATAATTGGAAATTATGTTAAAATAAGTGATGAAATTGCTATCACAATTGAGGAACAAGGGTAGAGAAAGAGACCTAATGCAAATAGTTGTACATTTAAAAAGTAAGAGCAAAAACAACCTAAGAATTAAAATAAATAAAACTACCCTAAGAACATTCACCCTGGTTAAATATAGAATTTAAGTCAATACTTATTTCTTTGCTGCTGTTGTTGTTGTTAAGTGCCGTCAAGTCATAAACGACTCATAGCAACCCTATGAAGGAAAGACCTGAACATTTATGTAACTCACATCATTTCTCCAAGTTAATATATGTAACTCACATCATTTCTCCAAGTTCATAGAGTTTCCAGAGGCAAACTATGTCGGAAGTGGATGCTGTGCCTTCTTCCAAGCTTGTTTTAACTGGGGAGCTCCACCAAACACTGTCCACCATGGGTGGCCATTAATTATTGCACTAAACACATCAGTGTCACAGTGTTTAACATCACAGCAACTATTTGTTACCTCTGGACAGCAAACGGACAGGCCAGTGCTATACCAGTTAGAAGAATGTTTGACCAAAAACAATTACAACCAGGTCTGAGGGCCAGAGATTAAAATCACCCACTTTTGACTTGGTAGCATAACTTTCTATCAAGCAGGCCCACAGAGCTCTATGTTGGTTTTGTTGTTTCTTTACTGGTGGTTAAAAGTAAAACATGAGTCAAAAAGCAATCATTAGCCATAATGAAAAGAATACTCGTATGTTAGAAGAGAGATTTATTTCCTAACAGTCAACTCCAGTGTACTCATGTTATGAAGTTGTTATGAAGTGTTATCAAGTTAGTTCCAGCACTGAGCATCCAAACATGTAATAAAACAGTATCTGGCTCTGCACCATCCTCACAATTAATTCCACATTTCAGTCAATTGTTGCAGCTCCTGTGTGAGTCTATCTCATTGACGGTTTTCCTATTTAAGGCTGACTCTCTACCAAGCTTGAAATCCTTCTCATAAACAGGTTCCTCCTGATAAAATATCTAAGGTATGTAGGTAAGACAAAGTCTTGACAGTCTTACTCCTAATGAATATTCTGATTGTACTTCTTCAAAGACAGAATTATTATTAAGAAATCTATGATATGTTCGACATTGCTCATCAATACTGTAACTCAATGGATTTAGTTTGTCTTCAATCTTAGTTTTTTGTTTGTCTTAGTTGTCTAACTTTTACTTGCATTAGAAGGGATTGAAATTACCATGGTTTGAGTATGATATGCCTTAGGAATCAAAGTTACATCTTTGCTTTTTCATACTTAAAAAAGGTCTTTTGCAGCAGATTTGACCAAAATAATATCTATTTCTATATCTTGACTGCTGTTTCTCTAGGCATTGAGCGTGGATCCAAGTATAATTCATTTATTAATAATTTCAAAATTTTGTCCATTTATCATGATATTGCTTATTGGTCTTTGATCTTTAGCAGCATGTATTTCATGCCATTTTTATTTTTTGTAAACAGATTTTTATCACATATCAAATTATTAATGAATCTGGTTTCAATTTCCAGCAGTTATCTGTTAATATAAGGCTGTAGCTATTTTAAAATGGTCTTCAACACATCTTCTTTATATGTGATATTAAGACATTCCTAAATTATTTTTGCATTTTGTTGGATCACCTCTTTTGGGAGAGAGATTGACATGAATATTAATATTTTCCACATTGCTGGCCAAGTAGCTATCTTCTAAATTTACTGGTGCAATGACCACTGATTCCACTTTTGCATGCATTTCCTGAAACATTTCAGAGAATTCTATTGATTCCTGGAGGTTTATTTTTCATAAATGTTTTTACTGTAGGTTAGATTTTATTCTACCTTCTGAAATGGTGGGGCAGTGATTCTGTGTGTTATTTTCTTCTTCTTTTCATGCTACATTTGCCATTCATTTTTCTCTTATGGAATCCATGCTCTATCAAACTTCAAGGGCTGAGCATGAGAATTGCTGTATTGGAATTTGTCTTTGAACAATAATCGTTTGAGTTAAGATTTTCATTAGAAGAAAGTTGTAAATATTTTTTAAATAAGTTGATAGCAAACTTAGCGGAAGTATAATAACTGTCTTAGTTACTAACCTAGGATTGTCATAACAAAAAATATTGCAAATGGCTGTCTTTACAGATCAGAAATTCATTTTTTTCATAGTTTTAGGGATGAGAACTCTGAGTTCATAATATTGACTCCAAAAATACTTGTTCTTTGTTTCTTTTAGGTTTTATTAAACTGCCAAAGAGTTTTTGCATTCCTGGGCTTGAAGATGTATCTGTCCTTGTATTGCCTCCCCCTTTTTTTTCATCCTTTCTCTTAAAAATAAAATAAGTGTTTTATTACATGTATTTATTGGTTTGCATACAGTCATATTCATCGTGAATATTTTTCCTCTTATGTGTCATCTATAGAAACAAATTATTCCTCTAATATTTTAATTACTTATAAAACTTAAGGTGTATTGACAGATACAAAAGCTTTATAAATTGTACTTTGAATAAGAATTATTTTTATTTTCTTTTTTAACTTTAAATTCTTATTGTTGTGTACTGTTAAGTAATAACGTATCCACAGCTGAGCCACCAATGAGTTCTAGAAATATTAAATTGCAAATGATTCTGCCCATTTCATCCCACAGAGCAGCTGGTAGATTTAAACCATAAACCTTTATATTGATAGCACGGTTCTTTAGCAGTGCTCCCACTTTATAGACTTCATATTTATCAGTTCAAAAATATTTGAAGTTGGAAATGCAAATTCTATGGTACAAAAACAGAAAACATGGTGAATAGAACTAAAGGCATTGCCTTTATAAGCCTCAAGTCCTATATCATAAGGAATCACATGGGGTCTACCTATGAGTCAAAATTAACCTCACAGCAATTAGCAACAAGATAACTCTTTCTTAGACACATGGGCATGACATAAATCAGTTTCATAATTCCATGTATCTAAAAATCTGGAAACATCAGAATCCTGCCCATTATATATTTTGTAATAAAATCACAGCAAAGAAAATGATAGTCATTCTCAAAATTATCTCAAATGCTTGAAGGACTCTAAAAATGTCTGAATGCCAAAGCCTAGGTTTCTCTTTCACCACTCCCACTAGAGAATTTCCAATTAATCAACTAAATAAATCATGAATTAGAGTAGCACTTTGGGAGCTCTACTACTGATTCCGTTTTTAATATTTATCTCAAAGAAAAAGCATCTCTCCGCAGTATCATTTTTGTAATGGGTAAAACATTTCATTATTAAAAGGAAAGGAAAACACTTAAAGAAATTTCTTGAAGTAGTTGTTGGAAGCAGTTTGCTTGTAATCTACTAAAAGCAAATTAAATAAATTTAAATAACTTGACTGAAGAAATGGAGATGATTAAGGGCTTTATTATTTTTTACTCAAGAGTCATAACCATATAAACATGCAACCTGTCTCTGTCTATTGCACCGCTTTCATACTCCCTCTTTCTCCTCTAGATTTTTCAACATTTTCTCCAGAAAGCTTTCTGTAGAAACTCCTAACTGTGGGTTTTCAATCTCATTTTTATGAGGCTTATATATAGAAAAGGTAGATAAGGCAATACTTTGGTTCATGGTTATAGGAAGGGTTCCTAGGAAATAAACAGAATTTAGCATGTTTACATTGTTTGAATTGTTTGACTCTCAGTCTTCTCTGTTTCTCCTGAATAAATGTAAACATATAACCATAAACACGGCAATACTGCCTCTGAAAACCTCCTGGAGGGTTAGGTATGGGTCAGTTTCAACAACACAAAACAACAATATGCATTTCACTCATTTAATAAGCAAGATTTCTTCTATTATTCTATTTTCATTTACCTACATCTCATGTTTAAAGAATTCCAAGAGAGATAACACTGAAATTATTGAAATGATAATTTCTCTTTTTAAAATACACTTTTTCCTCACAAAAGAACTTGGTTAGGTTCCAAAGATGCAATTGTTATGCAAAATTAGGCTTTTTGGGAAATATCAATGGAAGTTGCCTCTCTGGCTCCAGAAGCCACTGTGCAGGCCATCCTGGAGACTTTAGGGGCAATCCTGGGGACTCTAGGGGCCATCCTGGGGGCTCTGGGGGGCATCCTGGGGACTTTGGGGCCATCCTGGGGGCTTAGGGCATTATCCTAAGGACTACTGGTTTCTCTGCAGGGGGCATCTGCAGCTTGGTTATCTTTGAGGCATGACTTCCATATTCTCATTATAGGTCATCTTGCCTGGGACAAAACAAGTCAAGCAAAACATGGCAAGACTAGGTAGAAAGAAGGGTAGAGCGGATATCAGCAAGAGAAGGAAAGTAGAAATTAATGTTGAAGGCTCACAGGAGGTTTAAAGCAAAGTAGCTAAAACCGGATTAAATTTATGTTAAGCGTTGACAGAGGACAAAGGGCAGATGTAGTGACTAAGACCAGACTCCACTTAATCGAAACCAGGGAATGGATAGTATTGCCTTACAGAGAGGACCTTGGCACCTCCTAGTCTTGACTTGTGCAGTAAGAACAGTCCCCAGAGCAACTTGTTAGCATGTTAGGTGCCTGAGATTCCTCACACAACCAGTAATACTAGCCACAAAAGATTAAGAACTAGCCACTAAAATTTTAATTTCCCCTGATATCATTCCATTGGCCCAGACTCAAGCCATAAAGCACTACCCAGATGAAGAAGTAGCCAACTCAATATATTATTCCCACGCCCTCATGTCACATGGTCCTCCCCACAGAGTGACCCATGTCCTCTCTCTAGAATGCACTAGAACTAATAGAATGCCTTTACTTTCACTCCTGCGTCCTCATCTTTCCTCCTGACAGGTCAGTTATGTTTCCTTGGGTCTGTTTGCTGTAGCAAGGGCTCAGCCTATATAGAGAGTGTTTTAAGTATGTGAGACAACAGCTCTTTCTAGCGCCATTTAAATAGCTGCAACACTAGGAAAAGGCTTTTTCAAGGGTGTCTGAAATTTCTGTACAGTCTCTAGTGCCTCTGTGGCACCAAACTTCCTACTGCCTCTTACTCAGTTCAATTTTTTGACTAGGAAAGGGAGGCTGAAGCCAAGGCACATACCACAAACTAAAAATCTTGTTGCCATTTCTAACACAGGCCAAAGACACTCTGTGGCCTAGTCAGTAGGCCTTTGTGCAGAAAGAGTGGATTGATTGGATCAGTATTTGTATTCAGGAGGGGACCAGATATATTCTGAACCATATAGAATTCTTATTCTCATATAGAGCTCATTTATTGGGGCTTTTCACTTACAAGCTGTCCTAAACTTCAAGCTTTGTAGTAAAGTAACCCTCATCCACTCCTGTCTTCAGCTCTCTGCCACTTTTTTCAGACTTATAATGCAAAACTGTAGCTTTACAAGAACAGCTAAGCAACCAGCTGGCTGCAGGCCCAGCTGGATCCATGAAGGCTCTGAGCACACATGCAACTTAATGGTCTGAGGCCCCAGAATGTCTTGTGTATTTGCAGTTTTTACTTCCTTTCCTTCGACTCTACTTACATCCAAAATTGGAGAGAAGGGTGAGATAGTAGTAACCAGGAACTTGAGAGATGAAAGGGAATCATTCTCACTTAAATCACATGCATCTTTGCTGGTTTTAAAGGGATTCATGTAAATATCTTACTATTTATTATAAATGCAAAATGTCAACTAATGAGATACTCCCAATTAAGTACATTCTACATCAGTCTTGGTGTCCAAAGGGTAGAGATAAAAAAACATTTCTCTGCATGGAGAAATTTAGCTTCCTACATGGAACTCTTTCCCAAGTGGTAAATCAAGAGCAGATTAGTACAATCATTCTGGGTCTAGGTAGCCTCTTACATGAAAACACCACATCAAGAAAAAGAAAAGAACAAATAAAAAGAAAGACTTTCTCATCCTTTGTAATAATGATCTCCACTCAGTTGGAAATCTACATCCACTGAGCATCTAAGACTTGAATCGTAACATTTGGATGGATATATTTAAAGTTTTCGTCCCTCACCTCCCCCCCCATTCTTTTAAATCCATCTTTTTCACATAAGACTGAAATGCTAATTTGAAAATTCTACCAGCTTTATCTGGAAATGACCTACTGAAACTCATGGATGTTACGTAAGGATTCAATAACATTTCAAACTTCGTGGATGATAAGCAGAAAGTAATAGGGAATGGCAAAGGAAAAGCGAACAGAGTAAATCAGTCAGAAACTATTCTTGACAATGATGTGTGACAGAGATGTGTGGTAATGTAACAAAAGAAAAGCCGACTCATCTAGGAAAAAAAAATACACAAAAAACCCCAAGACAGCTGAAGAAGCAGACCACCATAAATCCATCAAAAGTTGTGCACCACCAGCTGTGTAAACCCTACTTCCCACTGGAAAAAAAATAAGATATATAAACCCTTTTGTACGATAAATATGGGGGGTCAGTCTGTCCAGATCTATTCATAGTCTGTTGTGAAAGTCTAATAATCTCAGGTTTTTTCTCTTGCTCCTGCTTGGTGTCTTCTTGTGGAAGTATTCTATCCAAGTCTCACACCCAAGTAAGAACTTTCCAGTTCTTACTGCGATATGTCCCTTGATCTCATTGAAAATCATCCCCTTGACAGAAGTACCTGGAAAAAGGTGTGTACTACAGATATAGCATGAGGGAAATGGCACTAAATGACCAGCAGACCAATGTCTCACATGTCTCTCACCATCTGCAATTACCTTGCCTGGAGAATTACTTATAAAATATTCTGTTTTGCTTTTTTCTTGTTGTTTACCATCAAGTCGTATCAGACTGGCACAGGAGGAGGTTGCCCCTCCTTCTCCAGTAGAGCATCTGGTGGATTCAAACAACGTGCCTTCGGGATTGCAGCGCAGCTTCTTCCCACTAGGCCACCAGAGCTCCCTACTTAGAAAATTCTTATATGCAGAGACTATGTGACTTACAAATGCAAGGCTATTGTACATTCCTGATTCATATTTCCCCTATGATCATCCCTGAAGACTTGTGGCCTCAACTCATAAAAACTCATTTGCAACAGATCTAAACACAATGCCTAGTTTTGTATGACAATTACAATGCTTACTATGTTTAAGCCTATTATTGCAAATATTATGTCAATTCATGTAGTTGAAAGTATTTTTCTTTTGCATTAATCCCCTATGTTATCAAGCATGGTGTCCTACTTCAGGACAGTATGTCTGAAGAATGAAAGAAAAAGTTTCACCGTCTTACCTTTAAAGAGAACTCTGACTATACATCCAAAGCAGAGTTTTTCAACCCTCTTGTAGTTCATGGTAAAATTCAATAGTCACTGATAACTCCATAATTCAAAGGTATCCATTCTTCTTCGGTCTTCTCTATTCACTGCCCAAATTTTGCATGTGTATGAGGCAATTGAAAATATCATGGCTTAGATCAGGCAAATAGTAGTCCTCAAAGTGACATCTTTGCAGCGTAACCCATTAAAGAGGTCTTTTGCACCAAATTTTCTCAAGGAAATTCTTTGAGTTGTTGTCTCTTGCTGCCACTGATGTTGATTGTGGTTCCAACTCTTTGACAACTTCTATTTTTTCTGTTTATCATTATATTGTTTATTGGCCCAATTGTGAAGACTTTTGTTTTCTCTGTGTTGAGATGTCATCTATACAGAAGATTGTAGTCTTTGAACTTCATCAGTAAGGGCTTCAAATTCTCTTCATTATCTGCAAATAAGGTTGTGTCATCTGTGTAGTTCAGGTTGCTAATGAGTCTTCTTGCAATTCTAATGCCTTGTTCCTTGTATAGTCTAGATTCTTAAATTGCTTAAACAATTACAGATTGAAAGCAGGAATGGCATCCACTTCCAAAATGGCTTGCCTCCAGAAACTACGAACAGTGCTCAGGCCTTTCATTCATAGTGTTGCTATGAGTCATCTATGACTCAATGGCACCTAACAACAATAACAATGACAACATAGAGACAGCTACATTGACCTAGTGGACAGAAAATTATGCTACCAAGCCCAAAGTGGGTGGTCTAAATTTTTTTTTCAAACATTCTTCTTAGTGGTACAGCACTGGTCTGTGTATTGCTGTACAGAGGTAACTCGTGGTTGCTGTGATGCTAAACACTGTGACACTGATTTACCAAATGTGATAATGGTTACCATGGCGGACAGTGTTTGGTGGAGCTTCCAGATTAAAACAAGCTTGGAAGCAATAGTGGCAACCACTTCTGAAATGCCTTGCCTCCGGAAACTCGATGAACAGTGCTCAGGTCTTTCGTTCATAGGTTCACTATGAGTCATCTATGACTCGAAGGCACTTAACAACAACAACAACAAAAGGATACAACTCCCATATACTTATTTCATGATTTTTAATTATGTAGAAACCTTGTTCTATTCAAACTAGTGCCTCTTGGTCTATATGTAGGTTTTATATGAACATAATTTTGCTTATCATTTGTTATAATATGCATAGAAAAATTATTTTTTAGTTAAAGAAAACAACACAACACAACCACAAACTTGGGAAAACATCACTTTGATACTCTTTGTTTTCAGCCAAGGTCCATCTGGCATCAGCAATGATATTATTTTATTCCATGGCAGTTCCTTATCCATGTCAAAAGCAATACAATGATAAATGGAGTCAAAACTGAAGTTGTGAAAGGCTTCATTTGACTTAGAACTATAATCAATATCAGTGGAAACAACAGGCAACAGATCAAAATATTGCATTGAGAAATTTTGCTGAAAAAGACCTTTTTTGTAACCCTAAAATGTTACAAGACAAAGATGTTATTAGAAGACTAAAGTGTGCCTGATCTAAATCAAGTATTTTAAATAATTATTTATTAATTAGCTTCAACAAAATTTTATTTGCATTTGATATTTGATGTTTCTCTATATTAGATCAACATTCTTTGAAATAAGCACAACAAATATGGATACTGAATATGGATACCACCCTACTGAAAGCTGTGCCACTGGTTACATGCCACAAGGGTTACCAATGGTTGGCAAGTTTTAATGGAGCTTCCAGACTGAGAAAGACTAGGAAGCAGGATTGATCATTCACTTCTTAAGTAACAGGCATCTGAAACCCTATGAAGAGCAGAGAAACGTGGATAGTTATAGTAGTAGTGGTAGAGCCCAGACTGGAAGACCAGACAATAGGACAGACTGCTGTCTTTCAAGTTTCTAGGCAGAGAAATAAGTTTTTCCAGTGTTTCATCCATTTGTTAAAACATCTCAATCAGTATTCCATCAGTTTCTGGAGCCCTGCTTTTCTGTCAAGGCCTTTGTGTCAGAATGGGAGAATTCTAGCAAACTTTCAAAGATCGCAGCATCCTCTGTGTAATCTACTCTGGCTCCTATCACATCTTCACTTTAAATTGTAGTTTAATCATGCCCTCTTTGTATCCTTCTTTTTGTATTTAAGGACAATTGTATGAGTAGTAATAAAACAAGAACAACAACAGCAAAACTTAGCCCTCAGTTTTTGGTGGTTCTCCCTCTTTGTGCCAATTTGCATTCCTCTTCAACTTCCTCTTTATTATTATTAATTATATTATTATTATTATTATTAAATCTGAAAACCTACTCTCTTTTGTAATTATTTCAGTTCTTCTTTTTCACTACTCTGGCAAGACAGTCTTGTATTTCTATTGATACTGGGTTTTTTACATTCTGGAAATACTCCTTTTTAAAAAAACTCTTCATTTTTAGCCTCCAAAAATTCGTCTTTCCTTTGTTTTCATTTCCTCTCTATATTCTTTCAACCTCTTTCTCTTTCTCTTTAACACTTCTCTTTTTCTTTAATACTTCCAAGGAAATTACAATCTTTGTAGCAGTTGACTATAAACCTGGAGAAAGGTTGGGGAAAATTCCAAATATCTTTAGATAGTTCCTTTTCTTTGACAAGTGCACAAAATGAGGTACTCAGTACCTAGGGATTTGGAATGTATGCTTTACCTGAATAAATTTATGTACTGAGCTTAAGCAGTGTCAGTAAATTTATCATAATGTAAACTAAATACTAGCTGTATGAATTATGTGAAAGCCATGAAGCAAAATCTAAATATTCTGTAGAGATAAATCTAAGTATGAATTTGGAGAAAACCTACAGAAAAGAGCTTTCCACTTTCAAATCTGGTAAGCTAGGAACAAGGGCAATGGGGTTATTAGGACCATTGATTTAGCCAGAGCTTTATCACAAGATGGTCAGGGTTTTTTTTCCATGACAAAGTGCCAGTCCCAATGCCCATGTGAGTATTTAAACTTTTGCTGGAATTTTGTTTCTTAAGGGCCTTGGAGAGGAACATCATGCTTGGGAGGGTGGAGGGACAGCGCAGGAGGGGAAGACCCTCTATGAGGTGGATTGATTCGGTGACTGGGGTAATTGGGATGGGTGTATCAGAGGCAGTGTGGTTGGCGCAGGATAGAGCAGGGTTTAGGGCTGTTGTGCATATGGTCACTATGAGTTGCAAATGACTCGATGGCACATAACAACAACAACAACGATGTCCTATTAGCCAAATGAATTATAGCTTAGTATCAATACAGGAAAGGTATTAATAGACTTTTGCAAATGATATACCCAATGTTTCTTCAGAGCTGTCAATATGTAAAATCCAATACTGAACCTACTTATTTGTTAAAGTTTTATAAATTAGTAATTTAAACCACTTTCTAAACAGTTACTCATGCCAGAAAACTGGGCATCTTTTTTTTTTTTAAATTTTCCTTTACTCTTTCTCCAATTTCCAACTAGTAACCTATTCTATAAACTGTATCTTCTATAAGTCATTTGATTCTGATGACCTTCTTCAACTCCACAGATAACTTCCAAGTCCATGACACCATTATCTCTTTCCTGCAAGTATAACTAGTAACTTATGTAGTTCCTTAAATTGATTTACTTCATACTTTGTACTTCAATCCAATATATAACGCACAGCACAACTAGATTATCAATGAAAATCTGGTCTTATCACGAGTGCTGAAAAACAATGGAGATAAAATTGAGAAGATTGGTCAGTGTTGGTATTTGGATTTTATCTGATAGACATGATTACACAGCACCTGAAATATAATACATAATTGAATATTTGTTGGAAAAGTAAATGAATAAATGAACAAAGATTTATGATGATGATGAAAACTACTGAATACTGTCTGTGTTTTAAAAACAAGTCCAATTTAAGAAAGAAGATATCAGAAATGTGAAAGAGTTGAATTAGAGGAAATATTTGGATGGTGAACTGATTGGATTTTGCCTTGTATTTAAAAGGCAGTGGGTCACCAGTTTGGAGCTGATATCCACTTCAGGAAGAAGTGTAGAGCAGTTGGAATCTACGAAGGTGTGTCTTCTTGTTTTGGTTGAGGCTCGGGTGGGGCCTATTTGTTTTTGTGTTTCATTCACAATTGAGGGTTAGCTGATTGGATTTGACCTTGTATTTAAAAGGCAGTTGAGCCCAAGGGCTGCAGGCCTGGTTTTAACTGTTTGTTTTCAGTCAAACATTCTTCAAAGTAATATAGCACTGGTCTTTCAATTGGTGTACAGAAGTAACTCCTAGCTGCTGTAATGCTAAACACTGCGACACTGATGTGTCAAATATGATAATGGTTACCAATGGTGGACAGTGTTTGGTGGAACTCTCAGATTAAAACAGCTTGGAAGCAAGAGTGGCATCCACTTCTGAAATAGCTTTCCTCTGGAAAGTCTATGAACTTAGAGAAATGATGATAGTTACACAACAGGGTTCAGGTCTTTCATTCATAGGGTTTCTATGAGTTGTCTATAACTCAACAACACTTAACAACAACAACAATATATTTTAAAATAAGCTGTTAAAAAGGTCAAAGAGCCTTGGTCACACAATGGTTAAGCATTTGACTATTAAACAAAAGATTGCAGTTCAGATGCACTCAATTCCTCTATGGAGAAAAGGCCCGGCTCTAAGGTAGAAAGATTGTTTCCATTTTTTATTGTTGATGTTAGGTGCAACAGAGTTGTCTATAAATCACAGCAATCCTATGAACAAGAGATCTGAACATTGACCAATTCTGCACCAACTTCATGATCTCTCTTTTTCTCAAATCCATTGTTGTAGCTAATTAAAAATTACAATCCAAACAGTCCTGTGGCATGTACTTCATCATATGGGGTTACTATGGCTCAAAAAACAATTTGATGGCTCTTAAAAATAACAAGGGAGCTCTGGTGCCTCATGACAAGAAGCTGTGCTGCAGTTACAGAGACACATGATTCAAGTCCATCGGCTCATTAAAGGGAGAAGAATGGCCAATCTACTCCTATGCAATTTACTTCCTCTGAAACCTGCTGGAAGGTGAGCTGCAGGCTAGTTCTGATCAAGCACACAGCAACAACAAAAATAGCACCAGCCACAGGAGTCCAGACTGTCTCCCTCTTTCACTGCTATGGAGTAGAAACCTCTTATAGCTGAATCTTCCTGCAGATTTTTCAGAGACTACAAATGTCAATAGTTATAGAACGGCTTCAGACCTTTTGTTCATAGGGTCATTATGAGTCGTGCTCGACTTGATGGCAATCAACAACAATAACAACAAATCACATAGGAGAAGATAGCCATCTTTCCCCAAGAAGCAGTTTGTGGATTCAAACTGCCTGCCTTTGGATTGGCATTGCAACTCCTTACCCATTATGCCCCCAAAATTCACTCACTAGGCAACCAGAGTTCTGGTATTCTGACTAGATCTGGATAAAGTAAAAAGAATCATATTGTCAAGGAGACATTTCATAGCAAGGTGGCAATCTACTAGATTTGGTAACCAATTGAATCAATGTAAAAAAAGGCCTAAAATTTAGGTTTAACTTTATGTTTAGCCTTGATAGCTGGTCAACCAAAAAGAGCCATCAGTGATCTAATGATAAGTTATTCTTTCTACTCTGTTCCTGAAGATAGAATCTCCAAACTAAATTGCTTTCCTTATCAAAGAGACATGCCCCATTTCTGTTTATCCCTTAAGAAACAGGACTGCCTGTCAATCATCTTCTCCAAGGAGCCAGGATCTACCTCAACGAGATGGCACAATGATTGCATCAATGGGTTCAAGTGTGTCAGAGATAATGTGAATGCGACAAGATAGGACAGGGTTCAGATCCATTGTTCAAAGAGTTGCTATGAATTGTATTCAACTAGAAAGCACCAAACAACCACCACCTTATTATAAAGTCTGCCTCCTACAGACACTGGTTATTATTCTGTTCTCAAGTGAAATGACCTTGTGTACATTTGTGAGTACTAAATTGTGGTCAGTCTCAGTTGTCCAGTGTAGGGTGCAGTATATATGGTCATCCATCTTTACAATCCTAAGGCAGACATCCCTCATTCAGTAGTGGGTTGAATAAGAGGTGATTAAAATAAAGGTTGCTTTCCAACAGGCTGGTAAGTTTCCAGACAAAAAGCATGTGAATATGACTAAAAAATTAATTGAAAACACATTTTAGTGATGTTGACATGAAAATGATCAATTCCATTTTAGGCTTTTAGACTTGAAACCAGAGCAAGACTTCATATACTAGCATTAAGAGCGAGCTGAGATGAGACTTCTTCCTTCTATATTTTTCATTCCATTTTCTGAGTCTGGAATGCATTTATTATACCCCAATTATTTAACTCATATTCAACCTTTAAGTTGAAGTTTTAAGACATTTGTGAATTGTCTTACTTAATTTGCCTAATTAGATTTAACCACTTTCCCCATTCTCTTTGATATACTTTACTTATTTTCCTACTTAAACAACTATTTCACAATGTCTTGTACTGTAGTGAGTTTATACATGTGTCACACTAATTAGATTAGAGAATATCTAGTATTGGAGCAAAGAGTGGAGGCTAACAAAGAATTTCTTATTAGCCTTTCTTGTTGTTGTTGTGTACCATTGAGTCAGAACCAATCCATAGCTAACCGTCTGGCATGTTTTCAGAGACATTTAAAATCCTACAGGAGATTAGCCTTTAATATTTATACAATAGCTGCATGTCGATTTAATACCTTAAATATAGGTTGCACTTAATAAAAGCTTGCTAGCACAGATGGCCTGGTGGCAAGAAGCTGTGCTACAATTCCAAAGACACATGGCTTGAATTTACCAGCTGCTCCACGGGAGAAGGATAGGCTGTCTCGTTCTCTGTGATTAACTGCCTCAGAAAACACACTGGAGGATCAGGTATGGATAGGTGCTTTCTCGATGGTACACAACAACAAAACTGGAGTCATTTTAATTATTTTTCTACTTCCAAATATTTCTACAATGACAGAATAGATGTAATTCAATAAGAGAAATAAATAGGTAGGATAACTAAATATGACTAAAGATACAAGAATCCTATTAATAATAATTTCTACTGATGCAATAATATTCATTTTAATCATTATTATTGCTTTTATTAAAAAAAGAAAGAATATAGATAATATAGTAGAAATCGGGAAATCTGGGATATAACTGTGTTTTGCTATTGTTTGGTTTTATTTCTTAGAGAAAGTTGGCAACACTATACGGGTTTCAATATTTCTCAGTTACAATACATGTAGATGGTTTTTAAGACTTTACATAACACTACAATTGCCATCATTTTTATGTTTTATTACTTAACTTTGGATTTATGTAAATCAAACAGCATCTACAATACCTTGAGTAATTTGCTCATCAGATTGAACAGGTATGGAGAAAAGATAGAAGCCTGGTATACACCCTTCTTTCTTTTAAACCATGCAGTGTTCTGTTACTCTGCTTGGAAGAAAGCTTCTTGGTCTAGAAATTGGTGTCTTATGAGCATAATTGAAGTGATCTGGGATTTTCCTTCTTCTCCTCAATATTAACCATAGTTTGTTATGATCTATACATTCAAATGCCTTTGCATAGTCAATAAAACAAATATTATCTACTTTCAAGTAAGATCCATCTGACATCAGCAATGTTATCCCTAGTGCAACAGCCTCTTCTAAACCCAGTTTGAACTTCTGGTAGTCTTCTGTCAATGTACTGTTCTATCTAGCTTGGGAGGATCTTCAGGAATATTTTGGTTGCATGTGGTATTAATGAGATCATTCTATAATTTCCATATTCTGTTGGATTACCTTTCTTGGGCATAGGAACAACTATGGATCTCTTCTAGTCAGCTGTCAGGTAGCTGTCCTCTAATTTCCCTAGTACAGTCTGGTGAGCATGGCCAGGACTGCATCTGTTAGCTGAAAAGTATCAATTGGTATTGCATCAATTCTTCGGCCTTCCTTTTTGCCTTCAGTGAAACTTAAATGTCTTCATTCATTACCATTGACTCTTATCATGTAGTACTCCCTGAAATATTTCAGTATCAACCATGTTTTCTGGAACAGTGAATGTATTTTTTCCACCTTCTTTTGATGCTTTCTAGATCCTAGCATCTCTCAATATTGCAACTTGAAGCTTGAATTTGTTTTTCAGCTCTTTCACCTTAAGGAACACCAAGTGAGTTCTTCTCTTTTTATTCTGCAATAAATCTTAATCTATATGTGTACACACACACACACACACACACACACACACATATGAATTGGAATGACAGAATATAAATCAACATCTTTGAATTGTAGTATTGAACAACAACCTGAGTATGCCATGGATTGCCAAAAGAAAAGACAACTCTATCTTGGAAGAAGTGCAAGCAGTGGGCTCCTTAGAGGCAAGTACAGTGAAACTTCCTCTCATATTCATGGGTAGATTGTCAGCAACTCCCAGTGTTCACCTTTCATCCAAATATAAAATAAACACATCACCCACAAGCACTGCACTCCTGTAAGTAATCAGCTATATGAAATAAAATGGTCAATATTTACCCTAAAACAAAACTGAGACTCAAGAGAAGGGCGAGGAAGTGAGATCAATTGAAAAAGAACAAATAGAATGGAACTAATGAGAATATTGATACACTGTGCAAAATTAAACCAATGTCATAATAGTATAATAGTTAAAGGAAAAATAGCCAACCAAATACTGATGAAGAAAAATGTTGGGGAACTGACACAATCTGACATCAAGATTTATTGAAAATGTGTATGTACAACAAAGTGACATTAATAAAGGAATACGCAGATAGATCAGTAACACAGAGCATAGATCCCAAACATAGACTCATAAAAATTCAATTAACTAGATATAAGCCCCTTATCAGACATGTCATTACCAAATATTTTTCCTCAGTCTGTGGCTTTCCTTTTTACCCTGTTGAAGACATTTTTGGATGTGTATAAGGGATTTGAATCTTAGAAGGCCCATTCATCTGTTTTATGCTCTCCTGGTTGTTAAGTTTTTCAGGATGCTTGGAAGACTGTTTATGATTAGATATTATTTGCATGACAACAGAATAAGAGCTGCATAGTAAAGTGGATTGGTGGAAGGGGGATTGTAAAGAATGAATTATTTTTTTCAAAGAGAAAAGCAAACTGGGGGTGGGTGGGCAGGGAGGAAAATGTGCAAAAATGAATTAATGGAAATTCAAGTTCTCTACAAACTTTCAGTAATATCTCAATTAAAAAGACAGTTAACCAGATTTTGATGAGAAAATGCAATCAAATGGAGAAATGATAGCATTTCAAGCAAATAGTGTTGGAATACCTAGACGTTTTATGGAAAGAATTAGTTAAGACACTATATGTATTTTTTTTATTTGTTTTAATGAAACTTTACAGAGACTTCATTGTTGCCCACTTTCCTTCCTGTCCACCCCGCCCCACACACACAGTTTGCTTTTCTCTTTGAAAAGTACGAAAACAATTATTTCATTGTTATACAATCCCCCTTCCCCCAGTCCACTCCACTATGCAGCTTTCATTCTGGACTCTTGTCATGACAGTAATACCTAATCATATATTCCTCATATATAGTTCTCTCCCACATCTGTTTCAATGCAGTAGACTCAAAATGCATCATACCCTTTGTTGTAAAACACTAAACTCTATCTCCTAAAAGATTCAGGTAAGAGATAAAGTAGGTCGCCTTAAGTTTGGCAATGGACTTTTAGATACAACACTAAAACATTATTCATGAAAGAAAAAAACAAGTAAAATTTTATTAAAATTAAAAATCATTCATTAATTCTGTACACTGAACAAATAATCTCAGAAACTAGATTATATGAAGAAGAATGTGGCATCAGAATTCAATGAAGACTCATTAACAACTTGAGATATACAAATGACAATCTTGATTGATTAAAGGAGGATCTGAAACATCAATATGCCATTCAGTTGGGGAATGGATCAACTGTGGTACTGTCACATGACAGAGTATTGCTGAACATAAAAAAAAAAACAACAAAAAACCAGAAACAATCCACCAAAACCCTGGATTCTAAAGATTGATATGATATGATATGATATGATATGATATGATATATGATATGATGTATGTCAAGACTACGGGGACAGTGGAAAGATCGGTGGTTGCTAAAATTCAGATGAAGAGAGGAGGAGGTGAATAGATGGACAAAGTTTTTTTTTTTAGGGCCAGGAGCTATCCTACATGATAATGTAATTTAGTTTTCAAAACCTATGTTGTTATTATTATGTGTTGTAGAGTCATCTACGACTCATAGCAACCCTATGAACAATAGCTCTGAACCCTGCCCTATCCTTAGCCAATCTAACAGTCTCTGACACACCTATTCCCATTACTATAATCACTGTAAGGTAAACTAGGGAGTTTAGCTAATAAAAATGGATCAGTATGAATTCATCTGTTATAACAAGTGTACCACATTAGTGCAAGATGTTAATAATAGAAGAAACTATATACAGAGGAAAAGAATATAAAGGAATTTTCTGTATTATCTGCGAATTTTTTTCTTTGTATCTAATAGTGTTGAGTATCAAAGTGTTTTAAAAGTACAAAAATCCCTGTACATAAATGCTCATATACATTTTACTCAAAGTAAGTAAGAAAGGTTCTTTAACTGATAAATGACTCAACAGTATATCATGTATATCATAGAATAATAGAATTAAACCTAGTGAGTTCTCTATACATACTAGTTATATGTTTCTTCAGATGATAATTCTGAGTGGTGGGAAACACGGTAATTGCTAAAGATTTCAAACTTCATTACTCCATTTATATGACTTTTTTTAAATGACCACATTATTTTTAAAAAGAGAGAGAATGGGTTAGTGGTTGTCAATTGTTGTCAAATATCAGGACAATGTAGATAAGGAATGTGAATATAGCTATAAAATAAAAATAAGAGTGTTATGGTGTTACTAGTGTTTTGTATCTGAGTACTCCAATGCCAATACTTAACAAGGTATCACCATTGTGAGGGGGCAACTGGGTATAGTTTATAGGTGACTTTCTGGTATTATTTATTAAGCTGGGTATAAATAAAAATTATCCAAGAATGAAGTGTCTAATTTAAAGACATACATTATGCCTGTAGAATATACTATTTTATTGAGAATATCTCTTAATTTATTACCTTCAGTACTCAGTTTTGTCCAAAGACATTCTTGAACTCAAATGAAACGCAAACCTGTTGCTGTTGAATCCATTTCATTGTGTTGGATTTACTATGTTTCATTAAAAAGCAAGTGTTAGTTACTCAGACAAATCATGTCATTATGCAAAAGTTTCCTAGATTATATAAAGGTCTCTAACCTAGAAACAAATGCCAACCACTTCATGACAGACAAGCCCTGGTTCAGTGTCTGGTCTGTGGCAATAAAACATTCAGGATCTATGAGGTCCCAAGAGTAAGCCAAGGAGTTGATTCTGAAGAGCAGAATGTACTTGAAACAGCACTCGAGCTCTGACAGTTATCTTCCTAATACAACTTGTGTCACATTCTATGCATCAACTTGCTGTTAAGGATTTCATAGTCAAGGAAGATATGCTCTGCTTCCAGAATTTCAGCAAAACAGAATGCAGGAAATTATCATAGCCATTCACAGAGAGCTAGAGCACCAGGTTTTGGAGAAATCTCACCCCAGGTTTTGGTAAAGAGTTAAGCAAGAATAGAGCTCAGGTTAGCTCAAAAGGCTCAAACTCATGACTGTCCAGTTGGAACCAACTCATACACACCATTGGGTGTTCAGAGCTAGCTGGTGGATTTGAACAGCCTTCCTTTGAGTTGGCAACACTGCCCCTTCTCATTAAGTTACTCAGGCTGACGGTGGATATTACTGAGATTGCTGATATCCTTTCCAACTCGTGGTGACTTTATAGACAACACACTGGAACATGACATCTTCATGACTACTGGTATGTTTGAGTTTCTTTCTTTTGGTTTCTGTGTCAATCTATTTCATTAGGTTTCCTTGGGGTTTTATCCTAACCCTCTACCAAACACCATGTCTTTTTCTAGTAATTAGTCTTTTCAGAGTAAGCAGAAAGAATTGTAACATTCAGATGATGAGAGGGGAAGATTTTACTGTATACTTGCTTTGCAAGAACTAAAGTGTGGACAAAACACTTTATAGAAATGCAAAATGTACCAGCTGACTAATGGTGAAGAAAGATACAATGTCTGTCAAGATACTATACATCCTTCCAAGAGAAAATATCAAGAATCATACAAATATATCTTGTAACTTTCTGTATTTTTTTCCTAAAGTAGCTCATTCTTTTCTCTGAACATTCAAGTAGCACATTTTGAAACTTAAGAAAGATGAAATTGAATCAGTACTGTTTGATAAAGTTCATTTCCATAAGTGAGACTGGAAGATTTATATTTCTTTTCCTTTATTTGAAAAATAAACATGAAAATTTTATAGCAAAACTTTTGCAGTTTAGCTTCTGGAGAAATTTTATCTGTTATACTAAAAATGAAACATGGTTTATAAAGTTACTTGTTATGTAGAAACATTTGTTTATCATCAGAGTGAATATATATCTGTAATAGTTCTAAAGCATATAATAAAAAGAAGTATGGTGTTTGGACTTGCTAGCATATAATTTTTTGGGAAACAGTGCCCACAGACTGTTTCCATATTCACAATGTAATAAAATGTCCTCGTAGAGATGCTTAAGGTAACCAGATTAGTGGACCTGGGCAGTTCATTTTGTTCTGAGGTCATAGATACGTTTTTTTATTTTCTTTTTGTATTTAACTTTTTTTTTTACCAGCTATTTTTTGTTGGTTTGTTTACAAAGTTCATATACATTGTTTTTCACACTACTCTTCATTCACATTTTCATGTTTCATACAATCATTCTTATGCATTGTTTTATAAAATTAAGCACCATTGAACCTTGCCTATTATTACCCTATCTTTTCACCTAGACCCTTTCTATTTCCTTTCCTCCTCCACCTACCAAATTGTGCAACCCTGTGGTTTTGCCCCTATCCATCCTCGGTCCCCCCACTTCTTAAGTTCCAATACATGTTTTACTAGTTATCGTTCTATTTTTACAATAATGGTCTTTTGCACTATTTGTCCTTATAAGACTGTGTTAGTTCACTTGGCAAAATGTTCTCCAGCCTCTCCCAAGTTACATAGTATTTTTGGAAATAAATGCTCCTGAGTGCTGCATAAATATACTCTTATTCCAGTGATAGAAAGAATATCTTTCAAGTAAGTGTTCATTAAAATTATTTTTCCTCTCCATTTCTTTTCCATTTTCACTGCTAAACACTTCATTCACGCTCTTCTTTAGTTAACTATGCCCCAAATTTCAAAAACCTTCTTAAACATCTCCCCAATTGATACTCCTTTGTCTTGTCTCATACTGACTTTCCCCCTAGACAAGTAAGTAACTATCATGTCTCATCTGTCTATTTAGTAAATAAATGTCTAACCGAAACCCAAGCTCTAGTTTTACCCTTCAACTCATCCTCCACAGAGCTACACAGTGGACTTTCTAAGACATGCATGTAATTATATCTTTCCTATATTTAGAAACCTTCAAGCTTGTGTCACACTAATTTCTTTCTCCAATCATGATACAACGTTCTTCTTCATGTAATCCAGCTTCTTGTATGCTCAGCATACGGAGTTAATGGATGAGCTGTAAAGACACAACTCTGACACACACCTTTCCTGATTTTCAACCACACAATATCCTCTTATTCTTCTGGAGTGATTGCTTTCTAGTCAATGTATAGGTTCCCCATTTTTTTTTAATTTTATTATTTTTGTGTGCGTGTACCGTCAAATCAGATCTGACTGGTACAGGAGGAGATTCTCCCTCCTTACCCGGCAGAGCATCTGGTGGATTCGAACCGTTCACCTCTGGGATTGTAGTTCTAGCTCCTTGCCACTAGGCCACCAGAACTCCCCTAGGTTCCCCATTTTTTGTATCAAGTGAATATTTTGTTTCTTCTTAATTATTTTTATAATTTTCATGAAAGTTTACAAAGAGATTGGTTTTCACTTATTCATTCATAGACATTTTCCTTCCTGCCCTCCCTCCATTCACTATGTAATATTTGTCCTGTTACTGATCATTGCCATACACATAATACCTATTTGCCCATTCCTTTTAGACTGTCCTTCTCTTCATCTATTCTAGTGCAGTGTTCATTATTCATCCATGTTTATCCTGCTCCCTCCAGCCCCATATTCATACTATTGTTGTAGCAATGGTCTTATGGAGTAAATATTTATCTTTTTGTGAACGAGATACTTCATTTACCTAATGTTTTCCAGACTCATACATGTTTTATAATGTATTACAAATTCATTGTTTTTCCAGTGCTGTGTAATATTCCATTGTTGGAATGTACAACAGTTTCTCAATCCATGGTTTGTTAACAGGCACTGGGGATCCTTTTGGCACCATTTGTTAAACTGTCATTTCTCCACTTAATTGATTTCATTTTCTTGCTAAAGATCAGTTGTTTATAGATATCTGGGGTGATTTCTGGGTTCTATTCCATTGATCTAAGTGTCTGTCTATATACTGGTATTCACTGTCTATGTGGCTGCTCCCAGTGAAGATGGTATTCTGGCCATCCCTGGCCAGCATCACCCACCATCTCTGTGACTGTTGCTCCTGAGCAAAGATGCCACTCTTGCCATCCTCAGCCCGTGCCCGCTGTCCACCTGGCTTTTCCCGCTCTCAGGCAAAGATGGCACTCTGCTCATCCCCAGACTATACCCACCTTCTGCTGAGCCCATGCTGCCTGATTCAAGCCAGTCTTTCTAATCACGTGTTATGTATCTGAGAGCTGGACAAATAATAGGGATGACAGGAGAATCAAGGCCTTTGATTTGTGGTGGTGGAGAATAGTGATGGATAATCCCAAGAACTGCCAGAGGAACAAACAGACATGACTTAGAGAAAGTGCTACCAGAATGGTCCTTGGAAACAAGGAAGGAATAGCTTCATCTCACATACTTTGGGCAAGTTGCTAGGAGAGGTTATTCCTTGAAAAAAGGACATATTGTTTGGAAAAGTGGAGAGTTAGCAAAAAAGAGGAAGATCCTCAAGAAGATAGATTGATACAGTGTTTGCGGCAGTGGGCTCAAGTGTGCTGGGCATGATAAGGATGGCACTGGATAAGAAGGGGTTAAGATATGTTGTCCATAGAGTTGCTTAACAACAATAACAATTCAAAGGCATAGTATGTATTCTTCCATTTATCTAGGTCTCTTTCTGTTTGTTTGGTTTTTTTTTTTTTTTGCAGTAGGGCCTTGTAATTTTCTGTATGTAAGTCTTCTGTGTTTCCAGTTAGATTTGTGCCTAAGTTTTTAATC
>NW_006400059.1:321368-342376 GCF_000299155.1 Elephantulus edwardii
GCTTCATGGACTTTGCCAATATGTCCAACAGTTTTCTTGCTGAATCTTTAGTTTTCTATGTATATTCTCTGCTTACAGGGATACTTTATCTCCTCTTTGCTAATTTGTAGACTACTATTTTCTGATCTTGCTTTATTGCTCTGGCTAGGACTTCTAATACAACATGAAATAGCAGTGGTGATAGTGGTCTTCCTTGCTTAGTCCCTGTTCTCAGGAGAACTGCCTTTAAAACTCTCTCCATTGAGGATGTGTTGGCTGTTGGTTTAGAGTATACATTCTTAATTATATTGAGGAAATTGTCCTGTCTTCCTATTTTGATGAGTGCTCTTATCAAGAAAATGCTTTCAATTTTGTGAAAAGCCTTTTTACAAATCAATTGAGAAGATAATGTGGGTTTTGACCCTTGTTTTGTTGATGTGAAGGATGCATTTATTGTCTTTGTTGAACCATCTTTGCATGCCTGTTTTGAATGTCACTTGGTATGATGTATTAGTCTTTTCATGTGCTCTTAGATTTTATTGCCTAGGATTTCGTTAAGAATTTTTGCATCTATGCCCATGAGAGATATTGGTCTTTAGTTTTTTTGTTTTTTTTTTTTGTGGGTTTGTGGGGTTTTTTTTTGTTTTATTTTGTTTTGTCTTTTGTGATGTCTTTATTTGGCTGTAGTATCAGATAGGTTATGTTTGCTCCTAGAATTAATCTGGAGTGTTCTTTATTTTTCTATTTTCTAAAATAGATAGAATTGGTAACAACTGTTTTCTGGATGTTTGGTAAAATCTGCAGGTAAAGCCATCTGATCCAGGGCTTTTTTGGGATGTTATTGTTAAGTGCCATTGAGTTGTTAATTACTCATAGTGGCCCTATGAACAAAATATTTGAACAGTTGTATAACTTTCATCATTTCTCTAAGTTCATAGAGTTTCTGGATGCAAACTATTTCAGAAGTGGATGCCACTCCTGCTCCCAAGCCTGTTTTAATCTGGGAGCTCCAGCAAACACTGTCCACGATGAGTAACCATTATCACATTTGATACATCATGTCACAGTTTTTAGCATCACAGTAAGCAGAAGCTACTTCTGTACAGCAAATAGACAGACCAGTGCCATACCATTTTGAAGAATGTTTGACTAGGCCTGAGGGCCGCAGATTAAAATCACTCATCTTTTGCTTGGGAGCATAACTTTCCATCCACTAGGCCAGCAGAGCTCTATGACTCCCAGCAATTCCATGAACAACAGATCCCACCCTTGGCATCCTATACCATCCCCACAATCTGAGACACGATTGAGCCCATTGCTACAGTCACCTTCCAATCCATTGTGTTGAGGATCTTCTTTTCTTCTCTGACCTTCCACTTCTCTCAAAATGATGTCATTTCCCAAGGACTGGGACTTTAAACTTGTTTGTTATTGCTCAGTGCTGTCAGTCTTCGAGTTGTAGACGACTCATAGTGACCCTATGAAAAAAGACCTGAACACTTGTATAACTTTCATCATGCTTTCATCATTTCAACATTCGATTACTAGCTATACTTCTGAGAACTGGATAATGAATAAGAATGATTTTTTTAAAAAAAAGATGCCTTTGAACTGTGGTGTTAAAGAAGAGTACTGACTATCCCATGGGATGCTACAAGAACAAGAAGATACGTCTCAGAGAAGATGCATCCAGAGTGCTCCTTGGAGGCAAAGTTGAGAAAATTTCTCAAATACTTTGGACATGTTGGTAGTGGAGGCAATTTCATGGAGAAGGACATCATGCTTAGAAAGGTAGAGGAACAGCAAAGGAGAGGAAGACCCTTGACCAGGTAAATTGACATTTAGGTGGCTGAAGCAATGGGCTGCACAACTTTCACCACTTCCTCCATAATGGCATCCCTCATTCCACATTATGAAACCAATCTTTAAAAAGATAAAGCCTCAAGTTCAGTAGCCGTGATAAAAACAAACAACAGTCACTTAGAAGCAGTGAGAGCTGTTTCTCAGAATCCCTGAAGGGCCTGGCCTCTTGAATTCCCAGCCTAGTCACATTCCTGTGACCAGGACTAGAGACTCAGAACACTAGGTTATGTTGTTGTACAAGACCTCAAGACCATCGCCTGACATAGGTGCGCTTTAGTGTTCAAACTATCATCATTGCTTTTCAAGAATAACTTGTTCTGAAACCCTGTGAATCAACTTTAATCACAAATTGTCTAACATTCCATAAACCAAGAAATTTTAAAAATTCTTTCAGTGTTCTTCCTGACACCTATATGCTTCATGCAATTTTATTCTTTAAATTATTTGGGACACGGATCTTAGGACAGAGAATCAGATTAAATGATAATATTAATGGAGTTTTTATAATGATCCAGTTAAGTATGTCTTAATAACAACCTGTTCAACAGAAGGGAGGCTGGGAAAAAAAATTAAAAAGGTACTAGAGACAGTTTAGATAAGATTACAGTTATTTCACTAGGAAGAAAATAATTTTTTATTTCTTGTGAGCAGAAACTTGCAATACAAGAAAATAAGTAGAAAAAGTTTGAAAACTGTGTTGTTGGTCTTCTTTTAAGGCTGCATTCGTTTAACTGGATCATATTGAAACAGAAACAAGGAGGGTCTGACCATGACATTGGACAGATACAGTAATCAGTTTGGTTTCGACTGCTGGGAAAATCAACTAGAAACTTTTCAAATTAAGTCATGAATTAATTCTCTCTCTAGGCAATCAACACTTTTAAATCAAGGAAAGGTGTTTCAAAGTTAAGTCAACAAAGTTCTCGGATTTCAAACAGAGAGATATGTTCTCTATTTAGAGTAAAAATTCTGGGTCTGCCTCATTATTTTCAAGTTCCCTTGAGATTATTTGCATTTAAGCATCTCTTTCAACAACACACACACTTCCATAAATTTCTCCAACTCCCCCCCTTGATGTTAAGCACAGTGTCAAGCACATATAGAAAGTATATGATAAATAAATATGAATAAGTGGATATCTAGTTATGATTTTTGTATTTTATTAATAGAAATAATAAAATAATCACAGCTACCAAAAGAGCCTCAAATTTTTTATACCAGTTACACCTTATAATAATGAAATGAAGTTAATATAATAAAATCAATATTTTTTAAAATAAAAGTTTTATTTTATACTGGTTTACTTACAAAGTTTATACACATTGTTTTTGATACCGGATCTTCCCCCTTTCCTTTACCCACCCTACCCTCCACATTATGAAATAAATCTTTAAAAAGATTTTGCATCCAGTTCAATAGCCATGATGAAAACAAACAACACTTTGAAGCAGTGAGGCTTCTGTTTCTCAGGGTCCCTGAAGGGCCTGGCCTCTTGGATTCCAAGCCTAACTAGGACTAGAGACTAGGAACACTAGATTATGTTGTTGTCAAAGACCTATAGTTACTCATTTAAATAGTTTCACTGAATTTACTCTAACTCCAACATGTGTTCTACAATGCTTCCAGAATAATCCAAAAAGGCAAATTCTATTTTTCCACTCCTTTGTTTTTAGAGTGGAAGGCTTTCTATCATTTCTTAATTAGATCACAATTCCTAAATAGTCTACAAATCTCTGCATCCTCTAGTATTTTCTAGGTCTCTGTCAAAAATGCCATATTAAAAAAAAAATGCCATATAAGCCAAGCCAGTTTCTAATGAGTCAATTCCAACTCATGGAGACCCCTGGTACACCATAGAACAGTATTTCCTAGGCCTTTAAGGCGGTGACCTTTCAGATGCAGATTAGTAGGCCTTTTCAAATAGCTGAACCTAAACCGTAACCTTTCTTTTAACTTACCAGACTCACTCTTTGCTGTCCTGTCCTTTCCCACATGTATATGTGTCTGACCTTTACTCTGACTTTATCAAGCTGGCTCAAATTCATCTTTCAGATTTCTGCCGAAGCTCCAGAAATCTTTCCTCCCTTTTCAATCTGGGTCAGGTTCTCTGATTAGTGACAGCTGCCCTCCTTGGTAACACTCAGCAGATCTTCTGTTTATTCCTCACCCCAGGGTCCCTTCTTCTCTGATAATCCGTTCTTCTCAATAATCCCCAGTACCAAGCATGAGCTTGGCAATCAGGAGGCGATTAAAAAAAAATCAAAATTCCACTGGACAACTGCAATCATGGTTCTAGAAAACATTCTGAATCATAGTATTTCCTTGGTCTTTCTGACCTTGAGGAAAGTTCAGACTCCTAAACCTGGTAGAAAATATAGTCTTATTTCCCCCTTATCCTGTTGTATTCCTCCTTACTCCTTTATTTCTCACATCCTCCCTTCAGCATGTATTTCCATTTCACTAAACTATTGTCAAGAACTTTTTTTTGCTATTTTAAAAAATCTAAACAAAACACAACTGTATCTGGTTCTTTTTCCTGCTTTCTTATTTTATTTTCCACTCTACTAAACTCATCTACTTTTTCGGACCCTGTTGTTGTTACTGTAAAAGGTCTTCAAGGTAGCTTGGATTTAGGATGATTTCTATGTGCAGCAGTACTCTCAAAGCGCTTTAAACCTTGTTAGAAAGCTATTCCATGAACTGCTGGCTGGATTCCTGTCCTTCACGCTGCACTCCCCTCCTGAGTCACTTGTCCCAAATCCTGTAATTGTAGCTCTTTCCAGCTACAAGGCAGACACAATCATATAGGAAATTTTGTTTTGACTGAATTAATATTTGCTAAATGGGAACTCTGGTGGCCTAGTGGTAAGAAGCTGTGCTGCAATTCCAAAGACACCAAGTTTAAGTCTCCATGGGAGAGATGGGCAATCTCCTCCTGTGTGATAAACTGTCTCTGAAAACCAACCAGCTATGGATTGGTTCCAACTCCGTGGTACACAACAACATAAGTGAATAAAAGGGAACTCATTGGTCTAGTGGGTAAGGAGCTGTACTGCCAAACCAAACACATGCAGTTCAAACTCACCAGCTGCTTCCCAGGAGAAAGACAGGCAATCTCCTCCTACATAATTTACAGCCTCTGAAAACTGGCTGGAGGGTCAGCTATAAGCTGGTTCTAATTCAATAGCACTTAACAAGCAAATAAAACAAAGAGCTGGATGGATAGAAAAGTGTTTTCAAAAATAACAAAATATTTTAGAAATAATGAATAAAAACAAAAACAAGCCTGTTGCTATAGTTCAATTATGAGTACAATTAGATTATAAGAAAAACTAACACTTCAAAAAGCCTAAATATGATTTTCAAGAAAGAGGCTTTACGAGTCCACATGCACATGTTTTAAAATATTTTCATGCTTGAAAGACTAATTTTCTACTTATTTGACGTATGTTATATCATTGGCAAAACTATTAAACACGTTGTTGTTATACGTTATGAGATGGGTATGACTCATAGCTGACCCTCCAGAGGGTTTTCAGAGGCTGTAACTTGCAGAGAAAGATTGCCCTTCTTTTTTCCACTGAGAGACTAGAAGATTTGAACCATATACCTTTGAGTTAGCAGTGTAACTGCTTACCACTAAACAACCAGAGCTCCTTGCGAATAAATATGCCATCAGCTTTTTGTCACTAAAGGAATTCTTTTTCTAGAGCTCAGTATGTTAGACATGGAGAAAAATAAAGGGGAGGGTCATTTATTACAGTTCATGAGGCAATTATCCCCTGACATGATGACCAGTCTAGGCCAGTTTTGTCTCTGCAAAGACTACAAAAGCCCTGTTTTTTATCAAGCCAGTTCTGATTTCTGGTAACCTGTGTGTCAGATTAGAACACATACCGAGTTTCAATGGCCAAATTTTTGGAAGGAGTTCATTTGTACACAAATAAAAGATATGTTCTACTCTTTTCACTTGCTCTGCCTACCATTTCCAAGGTATTTTCATAAATGTGTTATGCCAACGTTTAAAATTTTCTATTTTTTTTAAATTAACCTTTTAACATAAGCACATTATACTATTTGTCTTTGAAAGTAGTCTATGAAACTTATTAAAGTAATTCAAGGGAGGAGGGTATGCTAGCCAAAAAAAGTAAAATGCAGGCATTATTTTTATGGAAATATAGATTGCTTGACTTTTCTTCTGAGGTCCTATGGACTGAAGCCTCTAATATTTAAGTTAGTAGCCCAGCAAATTAACCCTTTCCACCACCTATGAAATCCACACCACTATTAGTTATAAGACATAAAATACTCTCTAAATCACCATTCAAATATACAAGGTCTTCTTTATTAGGCATTCACATATGTTAACATTTTTCCACTTATATTTAAGGTTCTTAAGGACAGGGAGGCATGGTGTTTAAGAGGTCTGTTGTGGAAAGGAAATTAATTTTTGCTGTAAGCTTCCATCAGCAGTATCTAGGTTAATCTTGCTAAGAACTCAGAGACCTACTCAAAAGTACTCCCTCTCTTAACTGTAGTGAAATAAGAAACACACTGAGCTTCAGTTCGTACCTGGCTGAATCTAAAGCTGGCATCTCACTGTAGATGGTTATGAAGAAAGCACTATGTGTGGCTATGGACAAAGTGTAAGCATTGATACTTTTAAAGTGCATTTATTAAATGCAGAAAGCAGTAACTTTTTTTGGTATTTTTAACAACTCTTAGTTTTGTATAATGTTGTTGTTTTGTGCGATCAAGTCGCCTGCAACCCTGCTCTATCCTGTGCCAACCTTATTCTTTCTGACACATGTAACCCCATTACCCCAGTCACTGAATCATTCCATCTCATTGAGGGTCTTCCTTTCCTGGGCTGTCCCTCCAACCTCCCAAGCATGGGATCCCTCTCCAAGGACTGGTCCCTCCTTGCAACGTGTCCAAAGCATGTCAGAAGAATCTTCAGAATCCTTGCCTCCAAGGAATAGCCTGGTTTAACCCTCTCCAGAACTAAACCTGTTCACTCTCTTAGCAATCCATGTTGTTGTTGTTAAGTGCCATCGAGTCGGAGATGACTCAAAGCAACCCTATGAAGGAGAATCCTCGACACTTGGGTGCCTTTCATCCTCTCTCCAGGTTCATAGGGTTTCCAGAGGCAAACTATTATGGAAGTGGATGCCACTCCTCCTTCCAAGCTTGTTTTAATCGGGGAGCTCCACCCTAGTTTCTGTTGGCATTGGGTAGCCAACCATTAATGCATTTGACACATCAGTGTCACAGTGTTCAGCCGCACAGCAACCAACAGTGACTGCGGCGTGGCAACTAGTAATCCATGGTCTATTCAATATTCTTTTCCAGCACCACAGCTCAAAGGCATTAGTTTTCCTTCTATCATCCCTAGTCATTGTCCAGCTCTCTGATGCATAGCAAGTAATTGCAAAGTCTATGGCTAGGATCAGGCACACCTTTGTCTGACATCATTGTTCTTCAGTACTCTAGAGAGGTCTTTGACAGCAGACTTTCCCAATGCAATATGTCTTTTCATTTCCTGGCTGCTGGTGCCAAGAGTGTTGATTGTGGAGTCAAGAAAACTAAAGCTGTGAACAATCTCAATCTCTTCACCATCTATCATGATGCAGCCAATCAGCCCAGTGGTAAGAATCTTTGTTTTCTTGATATTGAGCTACAATCCATATTGAAAGCTGCAGTCCTTGTACAAATATAATAAGATCTCATTAACATTTGGTAACATTGTCATTGTTGTTGTTAGAATCCTAACAGACCCACTGGTGGGATCCAGAGGTAGCTAATTACATGGGAGGACACTGCTCATCCTTCTACTTGGCGATACTGTTATGTGCCATCAACTTACTTGGGGCTCATAGGAACCCTATGTACAATAGCTCAGAACCCTGCTCTGCTCTGAGTCAACTTTATTATCTCTGACACATCTACCCCCATTTCCCCAGTTACTGAGTCAATTCTTCTCATGGAGGGTCTTCCTGTCTTGTGCTATCCCTCTTTGCTTCTAAGCATGATGTTTCTTTCTAAAGGCTGGTCCCTCCTTGCAACATGCCCAGAGCATGTCAGATGAAGCTTCAAAATCCTTGTCTCCAAGGAGCAGCTTGGTTTCACCCTCTCCAGATGGCCTTGCTTGTTCTCCTAGCAGTTCGTGGTATATTCAATACTCTTCTCCAGAACCAAAGCTCAAAGGTATCTGTTCTTCTTCTATCATCCTTCATCATTGTCCAGCTCTCTGATTCACAGCAAGTAACTGTGAAGACCATGGCCTGTATCAGGTGCACCTTAGTCTCTAGGCTGACATTATTGCTCTTTAGTACAGTGCTACTATTAAGTAATGTTGTGTTAATAAGATTTCACTTATATTTTTAACAGCGAGAAGTGTTTTTGAGAATGTTTGGTAAAAACATCCTGCTAGTGTCGTAGGACATAAAGTTTAGTGGTTTGGATCCACCAGAGGCTCCACAGTTGAAAGATCGGCAATCTCATTCTGTCAAGATATTTCCTTGTTAGGTGCTATCAAGTTGAGTACAACTCATGGTGATCTCATGAGCAATAGAAATGAACAAGACATGTGGCCTAGAAACCCATGGAGAGTTGGAATCAACTTCACACAGTGGATCTGAGTATTTGGTCACTCTTAGACTAACATTGCCAATATTTTATTTAATTTAATCACTATCACATTGCCATTCAGTAAGAACTGATTCGTAGCTAACTTTTGAGTGGGATTTCAGAGGCTACACATTGCATGGAGGAGCTTGCCCATCCTTCTCCCACAGAGGCACTGTTCCAACAGAGAAATGCCAATCAGCAAAGAGGGGATGCCTTTGTATTAGCAGTGCAATTCCCTATGGATTTCAGCCCCAGAGCTCCATCCCATGGAATTAGGGCACCAAGCCTAATCAATTAAAGGTTTTCAATGTTTTGGAACACAGTTTCTATTTAACAATAAACACTTCTTAATAATATAAAATATATCATCTTTGTTATTGAACCAATCTATATACACATTTTATTTTGTAATAGTTTTAATTTATTAATCAAAGGTAATATTAAAGTATTGTTGTTGTTTGTGTGTACCATGGAGTCAGAACTAACCTATAGAAGGTTTTTAAAGGCAGTAATCTCAAAGAAAGAGATTGCCCACTTTTCCCCATGGAAATGGACAATGGATTTGAAGTAGAAAACATACTGAGTTAGGTGGGTGGATGGAGAGAGTGAAAAAAAAAACCCAACCATTTACATGAATGAAACACAATATAAACAAATTAGTGTATGCAAAGCAATAAAAAAATTAAAAATTAAGTGGAATAAATGCCTTTGGCAACCTTGATCTGTCTAGAGAGTAAAGATTTGGTAGATAGTAGCAACAACAAAAGTTAGTATAATGTGAGCATAGATCACAGATTTGAAATCATTGATACTTTTTTAGGAGTTCTTTTTTCCTCCAAATGAAGCAATTATGCCTATTTTAGACAACACAGAAAAGCTTAACAAGAAAATTAAAATCTTTAATAATATCACTATGTAGAGCTAGTTCAATATACTTATCAATATTTGGCAGAATTAGTTTTAACTATTTGTGTATGTATAAATGTATGTGCATTTATATACATATTCTTGTTGTTGTTATGTGTCAGTGAGTTGACTGTGACTGACGGCGACCCTATGAACAATGGCTCTGAATCTTGCTCTGTCCTGAGCTGACCTCAGGATAAGACAACATTTTCTATTGCAAAAGTTAATACACATCTGCTGTTTCCTTATCTTCAGTTTTAGATGTTTATGCATATTTGAATGATTGATAGTGATATTAACAGTTTTTGTATGTGTATGACTCATATCCTGTCACTCACAACTTTGTCCTTCAACGTGGATCTAGAAAAAGATCTTTTCTTACTGAATACAGCCCCAGTTTTCCCCCCACTGTTTTATTCCAAGCTAGTTCTCGTATATCATATGACTGTCTGATTGTCCCATCCCAAACCAGCTCAGCTCACTAATGCCTGGTATGTCCATATTTATGTGTTCCATTTCTTTTCTATCAATGTCCCATTTTCCTTCACTTTGTATATTCCACATTCCAATTAATAGTTGATGTTTGCAACTATTCCTCCTCACTTTTTGTATCTTTTAATATGAGAGATAAATAGCTTCAAGATTATAATTCTTAGTAAATATAAATATTTAATCATTTATTAGTTCAGAATAATTTTTCTCTCAAAAATCACAAAAAAATACACATCAAGCATGTATGCTTAAAACATGCTTTTTATATGAATATCTGAACAGCTTCCATAGTCCACAAATTCACTATTTAAGTACTTAACCAACCATTTGTCTAATTCTCAAGTTTAGGAATAAGGTGTCATTGTGGGTCTTTTATATCTTTATATCTAAGCTAGATTTTTATTATTAATATAATTTTAATCTTTGAAAAGTCTCAGTGAAATAACAATATTTAAGCTTGAAAATAAAAGCATATGTCTGACATTTTAAAATAAGTTGAATCTTTGTTTTATAGCAAAATCAAATTAACTATAAATAAAACTCATGCTTTTTGATAATGTTTGTTGTTGTTAAGTGCCAATAAGGTGAGTACAACTCATAGTGACCCTATGAACAAAAATCTGACCCTGTTCTAGAACTACTGTTGTTTTTCTAATGTTTGTAGGGTTTCCAAAGGTCTGTTATTTAAGACATGCATTCCAATCCTTCTTCCAAGTCTGTTTTAATCTGAGAGAACTACTAAACCCTGTGTCCACTATGGGTCACCGTTATGGCATTTGACACACCAGTGGCAGAGTTCAGTATTCACAGTGACCTCAAGTTATTTCACTACAGCAAATTGACAGACAAGTGTACTGCTTAGAACAATGTTCTCCCCTAACACAATTAACACCAGGTCCAAAGGCCAAAGGCCTGAGGGCCCAACCAACTTTTACATACAAAGGCCAGCCCACAGGTCCTGACTGACTTAAACCTGAGGCTTCCAGCCCACAGCTTATTGTTAACTAAATCCAGGGGACCTATCAATTTACATTAGATTGTTAACAAAATGAAAAATAACTGGGTTTACACGGTTTACACCAACTTTCAACTAAATCAAGAGAACTGACCCTCCATTATCCAAAACTGCTTCACACCAGAGCCTCCAAACTGGATAATGCTCTAATTACTCTTTATTCATTAACTCCTGATTTGCTTACTTCTCCAATTTTTGGATGATGAAGAAATTCCTCATATTTTAGCATCACGTTTAGCAGTCACTTTCTTTCCAAAACAGCTTTGTGCCTTCTTACTTACCATCTTATGATGAATTTAAAAAAATACAACTTCTGGGGAGCTCTGGTGGCCTAGTGGCAAGAAGCTGCACTGCAATCCCAGAGGCGCACAGTTCGAATCCACCAGATGCTCTGCAGAGGAAGGAGGGACAATCTCTTCCTGTACCAGTCAGATCTGATTTGACGGTACACGCGCACACACACAAATAATAAAATTTAAAAAAAAATACAACTTCTAAAGATGCATATGTCATATGTATTTTCAACACCTTTGAGACCACTGTCAAATTGCTAGTCGTCAGGATATCAGGAGATGCACTGTACTGCGAAAAATCTGTAGTTAGCGTCCTCTCCAAATTATTGAAAAGCAACAATTTCAGGACTAACGTGCACCTAATTCAGGCTGTGATCTTTTCAGTCACTTGCTATGCGTCTGATAGCTGGGCAACAAATAAGGATGACGGAAGAATCAATGCTTTTGAACTGTGGTATTGGAGAAGAGTGCTGCATAACAAAACAAACAGGTATGTCTTGGAAAAGGTGCAGCCAGAGTGCTACTCAGAGACAAAGATCATAAAGCTTCAGTTCACATTCTTTGAGCATGTTGCTAAGGGAGGTTATTCCTTAGAGAGGGACATCATGCCTGAGAAGGTTGAGGGATGGTGAAGGAGAAGAAGACCTTCGTTGAGGAGGGTTGCCACAGTCACTGAAGCAATGGTTTTGAATGTGTCAGAGATTGTGAGGATGGCACAGGATATGACAGGGTTCTGGTCTCCTGTTCATAGAATCCTTATGAGTCATACTCAACTCCATGGCACCTAACAACATTGTACAATACACAATCTTTATGCATAAGACATTCCATTTGTCAAAACCTACTAATAATATTCCAACATTGAAAATAAATTAAAAACATCATTGTCCATGTGCTAATACATAAAGAGGCCACATCTCTATTAGTAGTAAATTTCCAATTGTTTTCATTTAAATGATGGTAAAACTAAAGTGAATGAAATAGTAAAAATAACTAGTGTAGTGCTTTTGGAGTTTACCAGGGATAGTGTATATAACAAGAAAAAACATATTTTAAATATGAGACAGAGAAAAAGAAAAAGGATTTTTTAGAAAGCACTAGTTATTTATCTGACCTTAAACTTCATTCTTGTATCATGTATAAAACGTGAGGGGAAGCAATGAGATTATTGCAGAAATTGTTTTTTTAAAAAGTATTAATTAAAAAAAAGAGTGGAAATGTATTGCACCATTTATACTGAGTAATGACTGCATTGTTCCTTTATACAATTTATTTTTAAAGTTCTCCTCTAAGAAAAGCATTCTGTGTTGAACCAAATAGGAGATACCTCTATTTACAAATATATAGAGCAATAAACATACTCAGCCTCCACTCCCGGTACAATTATATGGATGCAAATATATCAAGAAAGCCAAGTATAATAAAAAAAAATCAAATAATGATTTTACACTCTACTTTGCCCATTCTTAGACATACTTGTTTTTTAATTTACTTGAGTGTAACAATATTGTCCTAGAAATAAAACAAAATATGTGGAATATTGAGTTTATAAGGGTTCACAGAACATAAATACAAGTGAAAGACATCACTGAACCACACACTACTTATTCCTCTGGCATTTTATAACAGAATCAATGTGTTTCCTTTCCAAATCAGTCAATGGAGAGAAAATTGACTGATAACAGTCCAATATGTGTGTTCAGGTTGAGTTCATAATGGCACTTGATAAAGCATTACTACCAAATATTGTTACCTTAAATATAAGCTTTACCTAAAATGGACACTTTCCTCCTGTATGATTTCTTGTCTCAGAATCCCAATGGCAGGGCAAAAATGAGTGGGTTTCTATTTGATAGCAGTGAATTTGATTTTTTTAAAGATGTTTTACTATAATAAAGGAGAGAGAAAGGAAAAGAGTCGGGGAAGCGAAACCCAGCCTATTAATATTTAAGAAGTGGCAAAAAATAAATCAAGTATTTTCATGAAAACCAAAACCCCTCCAGGTTTGGGTACCTGTGTACACTCCTGAGCTGTTGCTGGTCACACTGGATTGATGTACAGTTAGCTCATTTCCTGTTTGTCAGAAAGACCCTCAGAAACCATACAGAAAGTGAGTGAATGCTAGGAAAACACTAGAGAAAAAATTGTTGGAAAAGTCTCAAGCAAATAATAGTTTTAACATCAGTTTTATAAACCTAAGTCCTCTGTTTTTGTTGTGTACTATCAGTCAGAACTGACTCAGAGCTGATTGTCCAGAAGTTTTTTTCTGAGTCAGTAAATTGCACAGAAGACTGCCCACCTTTCTCCCATGGAACAGCCAGTGTGGAAGCCTCGTACCTTTGGGTTGGCTGCCTGACTCTTTACAACTAAGCCACCAGAGTTCCCTTATGTTGTATATTCACTCAAGTTTGTACCTTTGAACAACATGATCTAATCCACCAGAAACATTAATCATATACCTTCAGCTCTCCAAAGAATTTTGAGAAGTCTTACAGTAGGTGATAAAATGATATGGTAATAATGGAAAAAAAAAATAACAAGGGAGAGGATGAGTGGGTGAGGGGAACTTAACAACCTCTGAATAACAGAACTCAGAAACATTTGCCAAGCTTGTTCTCCAAACGTGCTCAGTATTTGTATTTAATCAGACACTTTATCCCCGCAAGGGGAATGACTTAAAGATTCATCAGCTCTTTTCTCCTCTGTAATTGAAGTCCTCTCAATTACCTTGCTGTAATGTACAGAATCTAAGGGAAGAAAGCTTAATATGCAGCACCAAGGAAGTCTAAAAGAATCAAGTATTCAGCCTACAGTGACAGATACAGAAGTATGATTTCAAGAACAAATTCTGTGGCCTCTACCTATATGCTGTAAACTGTCCTCATGTCATCACATTTTTTTAATTAAAATTTTTAAATTTTAGGTATTTCACGAGGACTAAATATCCTTGAAAATACCTATTATTACATAATGCTATACTTAGAGTAACATGGAGAGAAAGAATAAATGAAGTCAGTAATATGATAATGGCTATTTCTTGAGAATGTATTGTGTGCCATGTGCAGTGTGAAATAAATACTAGTTTATCTATTTCTTTTTTTTTAGTTCTCAGAATAACCCTGTGCAATCAGTATTATTTCACATAGAAAAAGCCACAGTAGCAGCAGCTTGTAAATAAGAGACTTTCAGACTGAACATAGAATTAGTTTATGATTTTGGTTGTTTAATTTTAATTCAACAAAATTTGGTTCAAGATCTGCAAAAGCTAGAGGTAATAACTATTATTGCAGCTACTTTTCTTATACTTCTGTTTTTATTTCCAAAAATGTTTTCACTATAGGTTTAGTGCAGAAATTTTTAGCAGCTTGCCACAGGGCATTTGGAGTAAACACTTGGGTTTGGGGAACAATTTACTAACACCTGGAATCTGCTGGAAGGTCATTTGTGTGTCAATCCCAACTAACAGTACACATTAACAACCACCACCTCCTTTGGGGAAAATATTACTTGTAATGTTTATTCTTCATTTATGCCATAACATTCATCTCTCACACACCTCTTCTTTTTGTTTAAACTGTTTAATGAGATGTCATTAAGAAAAATGAACCCATGAAAGAGAATTAAGTTATGTCATGTTTCTTTCCAATTTTTGTGAGGACATCTAAATTGATCACATGAGGACATCTAAATTGATCAATTTACAATCTAAAAGACGATTCATGATAAGTTAGTTTTTCAGTTATAATATTGATGTTTAAAATTTGACCCTAACAATTTTAGAAGTTGGATTGAATGATGAAAACTGTGGTATTAGGTTTGGAGGAAGATACATCAAAACCTTACATTATGCAGATGACACAATCTTGTTTGCAGAAAGTGAAAAAGGCTTGAAACTTTAACTGAAGATCAAAGACGGCAGCCTTCAATACAGATTACATTTTCAAGAAAACAAAAATCCTCCCCACTGGACCAATAGGCAGCATCATGATAAATGAAGAAAAGACTGAAGTTGTCAGAGTTTTAGTTTTACTTGGAGCCACAATCAATACAAATAAGCAGTAGCAGTCAAGAAATCAAAAGATATGTTGCAATAGTGACAGCTATTTAAAAAAAAAAGGGAGGGGGAATATACTGTCAAGACTCTGCATATGAAAGTCGGGCAGTGAATAAAGAAAACCAAAGAAGAATTGTTGCCTTTGAATTAGGACATTAGAAAATAGTAGGGTTGGGGAAGAGATTGTCTAACAATGAAAGACTTCTACTTTTCAGGATGGGGGCAGAGGTTGGGCAGGGAGAGAGTGCAACGATGAATGAATGGCAGTAGGCTGCCTAAAGAACAAGTAAATCTATTTTGGAGGAAGTGCAACCAGGGTGCTCTGTAGAGGCAAGGATGATACAACTTTGTCTCACATATTTTGGACATGTTGTCAGAAGGGGACAATCCTTAAAAAAAAATCATGCTTAGGCAATTTGAGGCTTACTGAGAGGCTCACTCAATGACATGGACTGACATAGTGACTGCAATAAAGGGCTTGAGTGTGGTGGAGCTTGTGAGAATGGTCTAGAATATGACAAGGATTTGATCTGTCATTCATAGAGTTGCTGTGAGTCATGATTCACTTGATGATACCTAACAACAACTAATCATCAATATCCCAAACATCCTGTGCTATGAATTGTGTATTCTAAGATATAAATGTAGTTGCGCTATCAGTTAATAATAATTAATACATTCTTAGTAAGTATATATATATATATATATATATTACTTAGTACAAAAATATCATGTAAGTTTTGACTATTTTATGACTCTATAGAATCAAAATAGTAACTTAGAACTAGGAATGGTTTTCAGTTTATTGGAGAAGGTGGAATTAATCCATCAATACATATAATTATGCCAATTCTTTCTAAATAATCAAAGAAATATTATTTTCATAATTCTACATGTTTCATGTACTTAGTGAATTTTCTCCAGTAGATTGTAAAACACTGGAAATGTATACTTGTTATATTTGTTGGGGAAAACAAATACACATAACATTTGGGACTCCTTTTATTTACGTACACATTCTAGAAATGTAAAGCCTTGCTATTGTCATGTAAATCATTGTTATTTTATACTATATATACATATATATATATAAACACACACACACACACACACAATTTACAAATAGCATATAATGAGCATAACACCCAGAAAACTAAAATGAGAGAGGGTTGTATGATTCGCAAAAACTATCTGACATGGTAGCTATTTGTGTAAAAGTATGATAATGATATTGTTTCTCAGAGTTAGATCCAATAGCTACTTTAGAATAGCCACAGTGTTTCCAGAAATATATTTTTGTGTATGTGGTCATGGGCTATGAAGAGGTAAATTGCCATCCAGAATTTCCAACTTATTGAAATCTCATAAGTCTTGGGTTTTCAATAGCCAATTTATTAGAAGTTGATCAACAGACCTTTCTTACAAAGTATGTGTGTGTAGGCTGAAACTACAACCTGTGTTAACAGCCAACTGAGTTAACCATTTACATCACTCAATGACAATTTTGAGGAAAATAACTCTTAAATGAAGCTTCAATGTTAAATAATTTAACATTTTAGAAATTTTTTTGTAAGTAGCCTTTTTTCTTTTCTAGGTAGACTTTTCCCCCAGAGACATTTCTTGACATGAAAAAAGAAATTATTTCATCTACTTCTTAGTTGTATAACAATATTATATTTGTTTAGCTCCTCAAATTGCAGGAATAATTGTCCAAGCTACTTTATTATTATACATACAGATCTAGCTATAATTATTGACCATGACTAGATTATAGTCAAACTCTGATGTTTAAAATTTAGTTTAAATTTCCTTAGAAAATAATATTTTAAACAAAGAGTAGATTTCCAGACAAGCTATTAAAAAGAATAGAAACATTACTTAGGTAATACATAGCCTAGTATTAACAGTTGTGAAATCTGACTCTAATGAGGAAGTAATCACCTAGATTTAAAAAAAAAATTAAAAAAAAATCTGGGCAATTTTCTTAAAATCAAAACAAAACAAAGAAAGCAAACAAAAAAACCCAACAACCTAAATGTGTAGAATATATTTTAGAAATTTTCACATTCAGCTTTACATTAAGGCCCAAACTTACCAGTAGTGTGGCAAACAACAAATCCTGGGGAGATTGTGGAGAGAGTGGAACTCTTATTCACTGCTGGTGAGAATGTAAAATTGAACCACCACTATGAAAGGTGGTCTGGCACTTTCTCAAAAAATTGGAGATAGATATACTATTTGACCCACCTATTGTTGTAGCCCATAGAGAAAATTGAAGTTGCCAACAACTTCATTTTACTTGGATCCATAATCAACACCCAAACTAGCAGTGGCCAAGAAATCAAAACAATGTCCTGCATTGAGAGAATCTGTTATAAAACACCTCTCGAAGGATACAGAGAGATTGGATAGAAAACCTGCGGTATATTCACACAATGAAACAACAACGAACTCATAAAACACTATACAATTGGTGAGCCTGAAAGACATTATGCCGAGTAAAACATCTAAGTCACAAAAAGACAAATACTGCATAAAACCAATGTTATAAAATAGGACCAACAGGGGGTTGGGAAGATAGATAATGATCACTACATTGAATAAGTTGAAAGGAATAACTGAAAGGAATGTATGATTAAGGATTATATGTACTCCAATTAACAATCTAGAACTAGAAGGGCATTATAAAGCAGAGTGGAGTGGAAGAGGGGGAGGGAGGAAAATGTGTAATAATAAATGAATGAAACTCCAACCTGTCCATAAATTTTCATTGTTGGTATTGTTGTTAAGTGCCATAGAGGTAGATGACCTATAGATGCCCTATGAATTAAAGACCCGAACACTTGTATAATTTTACCTATAGAGGCCCTATGAATTAAAGACCTGAACACTTGTATAACTTTACCTATAGATGCCCTATGAATTAAAGACCCAAACACTTGTATAACTTTACCTATAGAGGCCCTATGAATTAAAGACCCTAACACTTGTATAACTTTCATCATTGCTCCAAGTCCATAGAATTTCCAGAGGCAAGCTTTCAGAAGTGGATGTCACTCTTGCTTCCAGGCTTGTTTTAACTGGAAAGCTCCACCAAACACTGTCCACCATGGCTAATCATTAGTGCATTTGACACATCAGTGTCACAGTGTTTAGCACCACAGCAACCACACAACAACAAATTTTCATTACAATCATAATTTTAAAAACCCGTTCCAGTAAGTTACCAAGTGTATCCCCGTGTGAGTTCACAGCTACCTGATTCAGAATAATGTGGGGTGTTTCCACCAAGAAGGATTCTGGAAGCTTCTTCACAAAACTGCATGAGCATTGCTTATGATGGGCCTAGTACTAGTGATTTTCACCCACATTAAAATTTGAAGGGCGATACTAATCGTTTTGCTTATGAACTTATGGCTGGTCAGAGCAGAAGTGTAAGAGGAGGAAGTATATGTGTTGGCACAGTTTCTACCAGAGTGAGGCAGTCAGTGGTAAGGCAATGCAGTCCTCCTCAAAAGCAAAAAGCTTGGCAGCCCTACAGGGGGTCTGATTAGTCCTGTCTCCTTGCACTACTCTTCCTGGAGGGCAGGATTCTGTAATGAGATCCTAAAGTAGGCTGCCTCTCTAAAAACCAGAAGGTATAGATTCTTCCAAAACACATGGTATTGTTTAATGTGTATACTATGGGAGCTCTGGGGGTCTAGTGGCAAGAAGCTGTGCTGCAATCCCAAAGGCACTAGTTTTGAGGCCACAGTTGCTCTGTGGAAGGATGGGCAACCTCTTGCTGTGTGATTAACTGTCTCTGAAAACCCACCAGAGGATCAGCTATGGGTCAGTTACAACACTATAATACACAATAACAACAACATTGTTTCTCTCAATTTCTAGGACTCAATATTTATAGAATGATTACTAAATAGAAATGTCTAATTTAAGCTTAAATATAAAGCTTTAAGGTGTTCCTATGCTTTCTAAACTTCAGAGACATTTAGTATCTTGCCTGAATATTTTACCATCATCAAATTGAAGGCTAACGATTATCACTCAGTAGCTGTATGGTCAAGGATCCTGGTGGTACAATGGTTAAGCACTTAGTTACAAACCAAATGTTGGAGGTTTTGAAACTACCCAGTAACTTTGCACAAGAAAGACGTGGTGATCTGGCTCCAAGACACTGCAGCTTAGGAAACATATGACACATTTCTGCTTTGTCACACAGGTTAATAGAGTCAAAAGCAACAGGATGGCAGGTGACAACAACAACAATAGATGTATAATCAGAATGAGTATATATTTCAGTTAGTTTGCTATAATATTGATAGACATGCTGATCCAAGTGAACCATTCTAACAGCCTCTTCCTTCCTTCATAATGTTCTGGAATGGATGGTCATCTAGTCCATTGATGTATCTCTGTAGAAAAGTAAATAAAGTGTATCCTTTGTTTAGAATATATCCTTAAACTTATATTAGATCTTTTAAAGCAAGTGTGTTATTCCTGTTAATTATAGGAGGTTAATTGGCAAGGAAATATTTTTCCTCAGTTATGTGGTAATTTGATATCTTAAGATTTCATGCAACTGGAATTGGGCCTTTACTGTGAATCTTTACAAGTTAAACCACCAGCAGCTTGAGAAGAAAACCCTTTACATCTCTTTCTGTAAAGATGGCAGCCTCAGGAACCTTATGGGACAGCCCTGTTCTGTCATATAGTGTTCTGAAGCAAAATTGGCACCACAGAAGTGGGGTCTGGGGATAAGATTTTTTGTTTGTTTTGGGTGGTGCAATGGCTAAGCCTTTATCTGCTAACTGAAAGTTCAGTTGTTCAAACTCAGTAGAAAAAGGAGGCTGTCTATCTCTTCAAAGATCTACAGCTGTGGAAACCCAACAGAGCTGTTCTAGTCTGTCCTCGGAGGCAAGTCTCTATAGTACGGAATCGACAGTAGGGCAATCTAATTGAGGGGTTTGATGTTTTTGTTTATTTGGGCTTTGTGGTTCCGTTTTGGTTTGTGCTTTACCTATAGTTGGGGACTATAATTCCCAGTATAGTTCGGATTGTGTTTCAAAGTCTTTGGGAAGAAGTGGCATCTAAAAGTTGATGGGTCAAAGCACCCTGTGAGCAGATGCCTGGAGACAGCTTGACAGCAGAGGGCAGATTAGAAAGATAAGCAAAATCATTTTCCTTTCTACTAGGGAAATTGGCATATTCTATCTAAAAAGCTCTCTGTGACCAATAATTAGTTAATTCTAACAATCTCCTGGTAGAATACATCAGCATTATTATCACTTTCTGCAGATATCAAACTGGAAATACTGTGAGATTAAGGAGCTTTAGCAAGAATTAAAAATTAATGAATGGCACAATAGGAATTAAAATGGAGTTTCCACGGAGAAATTCCGTTTAGAGCCCGCCAGGTCAAAAAGTCTCTGTAGTGTTGCCAGCATTCCACTTTACTACTTCAGAAGAGTATGCTGAGGAATGCCCAAGTCTGATAAGAAAAGACCAGCCCAAAGCTCCTTTGAAACCTAAATAGAATGTGTTCGTCCATAAGGCACAGAGATGCTATCTGTATGTCAGACCTCTGTGGAGAAAAAGACATAGTTCAGTCTCCCCAGAAAGGAAAACATCCTCAAGAAAATCAGAAATGGACCTTAAGAAGGGACCCTTGATTGTGAAAAGTGGCAAAGAGGGATAGTGGGAACAAAGCTTTTTCTGTTTTGAGCTATATCATTCCAGAAAATCAAAGCAGATGGAAAAGGCAATCTCCAATTTCGTA
>NW_006400059.1:344281-349722 GCF_000299155.1 Elephantulus edwardii
AAAAAAAAGAAAATCAAAGCAGTGCTTTGAAATAAATAGCCCACTAGAATATCCAGGGGCAAGGCAGAAAGGGAAAACTACTCCAGATTTTCTTAAATCAGATAAAAATCTGAGAAGGAACTTGTCAACTTGACAAAAAGTCAGGATTAGTGAGTTACTTGCTCTTCTGCCTTATAGTAAAAAAGTATTTCTCTAGTCAATTTGCTGAAGAGACATTATGGTAGAATACTAGTAAAGAGCTTGTAGGAAATAACAGATCGGATGACAGTTTTTTTTGTTTTTGCTTTTAAATTTATCAAATATTTTAGCATTGTGAAGCTCTCCTTGGTCTGACAAAGTGTTCATATTTTATATAATTGTGAAATGGAGAATTCTTCAAAGAGAAAGACTGAACATCAAAACAAATCTAGATGTTTTACATATTTAAATGAAAAAAACAAAGATAACATGACTCAATAATTCTGAGATGGAAATTTTTATTTACTCTTAGCACACACAGAGAAATACCTGGGAAAACACTTGACATTTTATCTTTAAAACATAAACATGGTGCAAATAAAGTTAAGACAAAGAATTATTTCAAGAAATACTTGCAGTACATTATTAACGTTAGTAGGACCAAACACCGAACTCACTACCCTTGAATCAGTTCTGACTCTCCACTTCTGAGGCTGTAAATTTATACACAAGGAAAATGTCCAGAAAAATCTCCTGCAGAATGATTGCTGGATTCAAACCATTGGCCTTCTAAGTTTGTCCATACCCTACACAATTAGAGCTCATTATTAATGTAAATCAACCAAACTCATTGCTATGGAGTTGGAATTGACTGATAGTTGAACCTCTACTGAGTTTTTGAGACTGAAGATAGCATGGGAAGAGAAGAGATTGTCCATCTTTCTCCCTCTGCTGGTAGATTCAAAGCTCCAGAGCTTCTGGTGGATTCCAATTGTCAGAGAGGCATGGCCTTTGGGTTAGAGAGGGGAGGGAGCGAGTGAACTGCAGTGATGGTGATAAATCATTTAATGGCATTTTAGTTAGCAGAGAAACTCTCTGCAGACCATGCCACAGGAGCTCATTATATTATATGTAAAATGCATGAGGAAATTACCTAGTTATTACCATTGAGTTGGCCTGACTCACCGCTGACCCTCCAGTGTGTTTTTAGAGTCCGTGAATTGCATGGGAAGAGACTGTCTCTTACTAACGGTCCTGTGGAGTGGCTGTCTGGTTCAAACTACCTGCCTTTGAGTTGGCAGTGTGATTTCTTACCTATTAGGTCATCAGAGCTCCCTTATAATCTAATTAAATACCTATTATTTTAAAGCAATAAGTTTTTGTATGGTTTGTTATGTGGTCAGGTAACTTATACATCATTCTAATGGTTAACTCCTGCACTTCGTCTCACATATTTTGGGCATGTGGTTAGGAAAGGCCATTCCTTGGAGGAGGACAACATGCTTAGGAAGGTGGAGGGATGGTGAAAGAGAGAAAGATCCTCAAGTGGATTGACACAGTGGCTGCAGCAAAGGGCTCAAGCGTGTCAGAGAGGATGAGGATGGCACAGGATAGATCTGTTGTCAGGTGACTCATAGGCTCTATGAGTTGTACTATAGAACCTAACAACTACAGCAACAATAGCTGCCTCACTGGTTTCGAGTTCAATGTCATTAACTCTCAAACCACCATGATGAACTATTGTTCTCAACACCTTCAGATATATCTGATACCTTCAGATATATACAACTTAATCCCTAAACTTGAATTAGAAGACAAGCAATTTCCTTTATAATAGTATTCTTCATAAATCAAAGGAGAAGCTCAATATCAGTTGTGAAAACAATTCCAGACACTGATTGTGGAAGAGATCATCAACTACTCCTATGTTAGTTCAAACTGAAGCAAAGGAAATTAAATTAAATAAAGAACCAAAGTTTTACCTCAAGACTATCCCATTAGAAGTTAAAGACTATCTTAGAAACACATTCGAGGCCTTGAACTTTATAGAACAAAGAACAGATGAGCTGTGGGAGGATATCAAGAATATCATCTGTGAAGAATGCAAAAAGTCATTACAAACACAGAGGAGGAAGAAAAGATGAAGATGGATGTCAGAAGAGATTCTGAATGTTACACTAGAGCACTGAGAAGCCAAAGGAAAGGGACGAACTCAAGAGGTTAAGGAACTGAACAGAAGATTTCAAAGGGCAGCATGGGAAGACACAGCAAAATATTGTAATGAAATGTGCAAAGAGCTGAAGTCAGAAAATCAAAAGGGCTGAACTCACTTGGTATTTCTTAAGCTGAAGGAAGTGAAAAAAAGTTTAAGCCTCAAGTTGCAATATTTAAGGATGCTGATGGCAGAATATTGAATGACCCAGGAAGCATCAAAAGAAGATAGAAGAAGTATACAGAGTCACTGTACCATAAGATCCAGAGGCAATGTTCTGAAGGAATTGGCTAAAAATAAAGCCTCAGGAATTGATGGAATACCAAGTGACATATTTCAACAACAGATGCTGCCCTGGACATGCTCACCAGGTTGTGTCAAGAAATCTTGAGGACAACCACCTGGCCAACTGACTGGAACAGGTCCATACTTATTCCCATTTAAAAAAAAAAAGTAACCTGACAGAATGTGGAAACTATTGAACAGCATCACTAATATCACACACATGCAAAATCCTACTGAAGATTATCCAAAACTGAATGGAACAATTTATCAGCAGAGAAATGCCAGATGTGCAAATTAGGTTTAGAAGAACCAGTGTTACTAGGAACATTATAACCAATGTTAGATCAATCTTAAATGAAAAGCGATTACCAGAGAAGTGTTTGAGTTTCACTGACTATGCAAAGGCATTTGATTGTGTGGATCACAACAAACTGTGGCTAACCTTGATAAAAATGGGAATCCCAGAACATTTAACTGTGTTCATGTGAAACCTCAACATGGACCAGGAAGGTATAGTCAGAATGGAGCAAGGAAATCCTGCATGGTTTGGGATCAGAAAAGGTGTGCATCAAGGATGCAGCCTATCTCCATACCTTTTTAATCCATATGTAGAACAGATCATTTGGAGGCTGGACTCTATGAGGAGGAATGTGGCATCAGGATTGGCAGAAGACTCATCAACAACCTGTGTTATGCAGATGACACAGACTTGCTTGCTGAAACTGAGGAGGACATGAGACCTTTGATGCAGGTCAAAGACGGCAGTATTCAATATGGATTGAAACTCAATATCAAGAAAACAAAGATTCTCACCACTGGGCCAACTGGCAGTATCATAATAGATGGAGAAGAGATTGAGATTGTTAATAATTACAGCTTGCTTGGTTCCACAATCAACACTTTTGATACCAGCAATCAGGAAATAAAAGATGGATTGCACTGGAAAAATCTGCTGTCAGGAACCTCTGTAGAGTACTGCAGAACAACAATATCAGTCTAGAGACTAAGGTACACCTTATCTAGGCCATGGTCATTGCAATTAAATGCTATGCATCAGAGAGCTAGACATTGACTAAAGATTATAGAAGAAGAATTGATGCCTTTGAGTTGTAGTGCTGGAGAAAAATGTTGAACATACCATGAACTGCCAGGAGAACAAACAAGTCTGACCTGGAGAGGGTGAAAGCAAGCTACTTTTGAAGCTCTTTCTCACATTCTTTGGGCACGTGGCCAGCGGGCACCAGTCCTTGGAGAAGAATGTCATGCTGAAGGGACAGAATAGGAGAGGAAGACTCTAGAAGAGATGGATTAACTCAGTGTCTGGGATAATGGGGTCAGGTGTGTCAGAGAAATGAGCAGGGGTCATAGCTGTTGTACATAGGGTTGCTGTGAGTTGTAGGTGACTCAACAGCATGTAACAATAATTCAGCACCAATGGCCATTCTGGTCTATTCTGATAGGAACTCTCCACTGGGTTTTGAAAGATATATATTTAAAAAAAAAAAAGAAAGATATATATTTTAACAGGAGGAAATGGCCTCTTTTTCTCCCATCAAGCTGTTGGTAGATTTGAACTGCTGGGGTGTGAGGTTTTTTGGTTAACAGAGCAACAGACTGCAAACTACGCCATAGAGCTTCTTAACAGAAACTCCCAGACTACCTACACACACGTTCATTTCACGGATTGTGTGTTCCCTTCTGCTCTCCCATTTCCTTCCCACTGATAATGTCCTTCCCTGCCAAGATTCACCTGCACTAGAGAGTCCTTAGTGACTAATCACTTCGTTCATCATCAGCATCTGCTTGTCTCCTCTGAAGACTGGTATGCTGTCTTGAAATTGCTTCCATGTTGCCTCATACATTTTCTACTGTAAACTTGCTTACATTGTGTTCCTAGAAACAGCACTAAATGCAGCTGAGAAGTGTGGGAATTTGCAAAAGCAGAGTTGAAATGTTTTCATTCATTTGCTTATTTTCTTGATAACATTATATGACACCTTATCTAAAGAGATAGTGTAACAGATTTCAAATATATGGTGGAACCATATTTTTCACAAAAGAGGTTTTAAAATGTTATCTCTTCACTTCTATAGGTTTAAAAAAAATAAAAATAGCTCTGAAGTGGGAATTGTAGTCCTTAAAGGTTTGTGTTAGGGGAAAAGAAAGGGAATTCATGAATGAAAAAGCATTAAAACAGCTTTAAAAATTTGTCTTGAAATCTACTAGCATGAGTTTTTATTTTTAGACCAAGAAAGTAAGATGTTAATTTATTAATACTTTAGATTCATCGGCATTTTTAAAAAGACTTGCCTTTGTAACTGAAATATTTATTTAAAATAGGATCTTGATTAATCTCTATTAAGTTACCTCACTAAACCTTTATTTACTCGCATACATGTATAAATCTAGCTATGTTTGTGTAGAAACAATTTTCTGCATGACAGACTAGGTTGGAACTGTCCAATCATGCTTCACAGGACCTTTATTAGTGTCAGATTAATTACACATGCGCTCATCTTTCTAGTCCCTCAGTGACTCCGAGGGGATGACAGAGCACACTGGGGGCCAGTAATCCAAGTCAGTCACTTCTGCCCAGGCCACAACAATGTACATTTCCTGAATATGCTCCAAAAATGATATCATTTCCTGTGCTATGAGGAAAATAATTGGAAGCACTCATATTCAATTTGAGTTTTCACAAAACGCATAAAAAGTTATTAAGCACAGATTTGGATATTTCTATCAACTGGTTTTTTTATTAAATCAGTATTTGGGACTAGAACTGTACATTATTACTAAGCATCCAGGTATTTCAGTAGTCAGTGTCTATTAGTAGGAAACAGAATATATATACATATATTATTTATATATATATTCACATATACATACATATATATTTATATTTGTTGTTGTTGTTATGTGCCATCAAGTTGGTTGGGACTCATAGCGACCCTATGTACAACAGCCCTAAACTCTGCTCTGTCCT
>NW_006400059.1:349886-354563 GCF_000299155.1 Elephantulus edwardii
GAGCCTCAGAATCCTTGCCTCCAAGGAGCCACCCGGTTTAACCCTTTCCAGGACAAATCTGTTTGTTTTCCTAGGCGTCCCTTAATCTCTAGACTGACATCGTTGCTTTTCAGTACTCTGGAGAGATCCCTGACTGCAGATATACCCAATGCCTGACCGCTGGTGTCAAGAGTGTTGATTTCTTCCTTTCTAGTTCCTGTTTTCCTCAATAGCCTCGCAAACCTTCAATCTCAGATTTTTAGGGCCCAAAATTTGAAGGGCATTCCTAACAACTTCCTCTTTCACTTCCAACTACATCTAAAACACCAGCATATTTTCCAGTTCTACCTTTTAACTATATTCAGAATCTTAATGTCTAACCATCTCCATAGCAGCCTCTCATCTGAACTATTATTGTAACTTTCTTAACTCACCTCCTTCCTTCCATCTTTACTCCTTCCGAAATCTATTCTCTACAAAGAATCCAAAGTCAGCCTTCTAAAATGTAAACTAGGTGATATCTCTCTTTCACCTAGAATGTGCAGACACCCATCTCGCTCAGAATACAAACCAATTTCTTTGTCATGTCTATTGATGTTGTTAGCTGCCTGTAAGCTGGCCCCCAAGGTGACCCTGTGCACAAAGGACACAAATGCTGCCCATTGTGACACTATTTCTCACATCATTATGGATTTGATCACTGCAATCTGTGGTTTTCATTGGTTGAATTCTGGAAATAAAAATTGCTAGTCTGCAAGGTTAAAAATCAGGAAATCAGGAAAGGTATGCATCAGGGTTGTTGTAGCCTTTATAACTAATCAATCTGCATGCTGAGAAAATAATTTGAGAAGCTAGACTCTATGAAGAAGAATGTGGCAGCAGAACTAGAGGAAGACTCATCAATAATCTGTGCTCTGCAGATGACACACCCTTGCTTGCTCAAAGTGAAGAGGTCTTAAAAACTACAGAGGATCAGAGACTACAGCCTTCAATATGGATTGCATCTCAACACCAAGAAAGACAAAACTCCTTGCCACTGGACCTATAGGCAACTTATGATTATTGTTGTTGTTGTTGTTATAGTACCCTATGAGCAGTAACCCTAAACCCTGCTGAGCCAATCTCAGTCTCTGACACACCTGCCCCCATTGCAATAGTCACTGCATGAATTCATCTAATTCTGTATCTTCCTTTTCTGTGCTGAACTTATACCCTTCCAAGCATGCTGTCCTTTTAAAAGGACTGATTCCTCCTGGAAGTATGCCCAAAGGTAGAGTGTCAAAATCCTTGCCTTCAAGGGTAACCTAGTTTTATCCTCTTCAGAACAGACCTGTTTTTTCTCTTAGCAGTCCATGCAACGTTTAATACTCTTTTCCAGAGTCACAACTCAATTCTTCTTCTATTATGTTGTTGTTGTTGTTACGTGTCATCGAGTCGTTTGCGACTCATAGCGACCCTATGCACAACAGCCCTAAACCCTGCTCTATCCTGCGCCAACCGCACTGCCTCTGACACACCCATCCCGATTACCCCAGTCACCGAGTCAATCCATCTCATAGAGGGTCTTCCCCTCCTGCGCCGTCCCTCCACCCTCCCAAGCATGATGTCCCTCTCCAAGGACCCGTCCCTCCTGGCAACATGTTCAAAGTATGTCAGGCGAAGCCCCAGAAAACATCAGTGAAAAAAGTTTGAAATTGTCCATTATTTCATATTACTTGTATTCACAATCAACATCCTTGGTATCAGCAGACAGGAGACCAGGAGAGGTACTGCACTGAGTAAATCTGCTATACTGGATCTCTCCAAATGATAAAGGAGCAATGATATTAGTTTGGAGTCTAAGGTGTGCCTAATTTAGGCCATAATCTTTTAAATAATTTGCTATCCATATGAGAGCTGGACAACGAATAAGGATGAGAGAGAAAGAATTGAGGCCCTTGAATTGCGAAATGAGAGGAGAGTACTAAATATCCCATGGACTGCCAAAAACCCAAACAGGTACTTCTTGGAAAAAGTGCCACCAAGAATACTCCATGGAGTCAAGGATGACAAAAGTTTGTTTCACGTATTTTGAGCATCTTTCTAGGACAAGCTATTCTTTGGAAAAGGATATAGTGCTTGGAAAGGTGGAGGTTCAGAACAAGAAAGACACTCAAAGAAATGGATCAACACCATGACTACGGCAGCGGGGGTAAGTGTTTTGAAAATGACGAGGATGGCACAATATAGAACAGGGTTCAGATCTGTTGTTCATAGGGCCTCTTTCATAGGTCATACCTGTCTAGAAGACACCTAACAACAATGACAGCAACAGTGAATACTAAAGCAAATAGGCATTCATTTAGTATCTGATATCATTAGAAGGGAGCCCTGGTGGTGTAAGTGATAGGCAGTTATAACACTAAGCCAAAAGTCCAGCTCTGAGGTGGCTGAATCCACCAGTTAACTCCATGGAAGAAAGATGAGTCATCTTCTCCCGTGTGATTTACAGCCTTGGAAATTCTCTGTGTTTCCACAAATCAACTGTCATCATTGAGAGATTGAAGGAGAGAGTGTAGTATCAGAAACTATGGTAAAATTCTTACCTTTCATGCAGGGAGATGTAGGTCATTTCCTGAACAACTTATACCATGGTCTGCTACCACTGGCTGTTGGATGAGGCTGATATATTGCTAGGATGCTGGAGAGGCTTCAGCAGAGCCAAATTAATACAGACTAGGAAGAAAGACCTGATAACTACGTCTGAATACCAACTAATATAAAGCCTCTAGATCACAACAATCCAATTTGCATCACAGCAGTCCTGAATTGAGCACCATTCCTTTTCATTGCACCTGCAGTGGCTTTGATTTGGGGACAAACTCAGCAACAATATTGGAAAGAACACACCTCACATACACGTCACAGTTGATAGATCTGCATTGAGCAGTTGTTAAGGTAAATGATTGCTGCTAGCATTTTAAATGTAAACACTTAATAAATAATAACATTCACTAATAAATATTAGTCAAGATTTGCAGCACGCTGTCTGCTCACAACCATATAGATAGGCATGATTGATAATTAAAATAAAGTCATTTTATACATGAGAAAATATGGCCAGAGCGTTAACATCACTCACCCCTGCTTAAATAGAATTTTTTTGGCAAGATAATAGCAGGTGAGATTTATTATGCTTTCAAGATGGTCCAGGGACCACATGAGAGCTTTGCAGATATTTTGTCAATTAATCTTAAGACAACCCTTGGTGGAACATACAATTCCCCTGATGTTGACATAACTTAACGTAAGTTCCCATTAGTGGAGTTAACCTTCAGCACTTGACACTCTGACCCCCAACCTGTGCTTGTCATTGGTGACTCTGCTGTGTCTCCTGTCCCCCTCTGCTCTGCTTCCTGGTGTAGTCTGTGCTATTATTGCCTTTTCGTAGACTTAAATGTTTTCTGACAAAAATGCTTAGAATATAGGCCTGCGTAGGATATAAAGACATGGCAATCAACATGCTAGAGAGAATATTGCTTCTTGGAGGGAAAAAGGCATTGCTTTGTCAAATGTTCTTAAATTATTAAAAAATTTAAGTCACTAAACTTTGAACTTTATTGACCATAAGATAGCTTTCAAACACTTGTTTAGAGGGCAAGACTCTATGAAACATTTATATATTCATTCATACAGTTGATGTGGAAGAATCAATGCATACAAAAATGAATACATTTTTTAAAGTTTACTTTTATAACTCACTTTAAAAAATTGTTGGAAACTCCAAAGTGAGCAATTTAGTCTTTTTCCAGAAAGCTTCATAACATATTTTAAAATTTTATGTGAATCTACGTAACAGAACTGTTGCAGAGCCATCCTGGAAGAAACAGTGTGCAAAGTTAGGGTTGGACCCCACGAATACTGAGAGTTCTCTAATTGAGGGACGAATTTGTTCTTTTGCAGGGCTGAAGAGATCAGTGCGAGAGTCGGACTTGCTGTACTGTACTAATGAGATTTTCTGGACCACAATTACTTCCTAATAGAGTTTTATTTCTTTAAAGGTGATAAATCGTTAAACATATGCTGTGTGACTCAAATTGTTTGGTGAAGAGGATGAGATTGATGAGCCCAGATGGGTCCTCGCAATGAAGACAGAAGCCCAAGATGGCTCCGATTTTAATTAGATTTGCTAATAGCATATATGTAGGAAGCCTCTTCATAAATCATTTACTCGTTTATTCACCAAGTTATTTTGTGTGCTTGTGTCTGCTAAGCCACGTAGACAGGGATTCCATGGTGAGTAAGAAGACATAGTTCTGACCCATAAAGATCTGACATTCTAGTTGTACTCAATAAGTTAAATATTTAATGACGTTTCAGTGAATTATAGGCCATTTTCTAACGATATCACATTGGCCAATAATTAAGACCATTGATCAAAGATCAGAGCAAGATGACAGAAAATCCTTAAACACTACTGTTGAGGCATAAGCGGTTAGTAAAAAGAAAGAATTATTGTCTCTGCTCTGGTGGCCCAGTGTGGAAGGAACTGCACTGCCTTCCAAGGCAGGTGGTTTCACATCACCAGCTCCTCTACAAGAGAAAGATGGACAGTCTTCTCCCAAACGACTTACAGCCTCGGAAAACCTGCTGCAGAGTCACCTTTGGTTTAACTGAGATCTAAGGGCAACAAGGTGTTATTTATTTGGTTAGGGATTC
>NW_006400059.1:354717-360114 GCF_000299155.1 Elephantulus edwardii
AGGAATTTTTAAAAAGAGGAATGTTTGAAGTTTTTCACTTTGAGTGTGATTAGGAAAGATTATTAGTAGTAATGACCACTGAGTTCACCAGAATTTAGGACAGATGGACAATCTCCTTGTGTGTGATTATCTGCCTCTGAAAACCCACTGAAGGGTCAGCTGTGGATCAGTTCCGACTCGACAGTATACAACAACAACTACTACTAATCTACAATTTTTTTTCTGTGTCTGAGACAAACTATGAGAACAATAGAAATGGCTGATTCATTGAAATGTTGTTGTTGTTGTTGTTGTGTAACATCAAGAACCCATCAATAGCTGACCCTCCAGTGGGTTTTCAGAGACAGTAAAATCACATGGAAGGAGGCTGGGCGCCTTCCTCCAAAGCAGGAGCGGTTGGATTTGAACCACACACCTTTGTGTTGGCAAGTCAATCCCTTACTGCTAGGCCACCAGATCTCCCTTTGTTTTAAATAGATAAACAGGGAAAAAAGTAGCTCAGTAGATAATGAAATATTGATCCATCAAGTATTTTTTCCTTGAGGGTGAGAGGATTTGGAAACAAAAAAGTCAAGCATAGTGTTTCTATCTTTGTAACTGGTTTCATTTCCACCATTTTGATAAATATTACCTATTTTTAGGTGATATTTAAACTAGGTTTCCCCTGGTTTCTTCTTCCAAGGCAAAGCAGATGGTATTATATCTAGCCTCATTGTTAAAAACTATCAGATATTGCCACTTTTATTTAAATTAGGTTAGCCATTCTCTTCTATTCCAGGTAGCTTTTACTGAAGTAAATTCTAACCCTAATAATCATTGTCATGCAAAATCTGCACCAAGAAACAGTTGTTTGAACAGGATAAAGGGATATTGCATGGTTTAAAATCAGGAAAGGTAACAGCATTGTATCCTTTCCCCAAACTTATTCAATCTGTAAACAGATGAAACAATTCAAGAAGCTGCAGTTGTTGCTCTTAGTTTAGTCAGTCAACAATGACTCAGTGACCCTATATGCAATAGCTCTGTCACGTGACAACTCCCAGTCCCTGACACACCTGCCTTCATTATCCCAGTTCCTGTGTCACTCCATCTCATGGGAGTCTTCCTCTCTTGCATTGTTCCTCCACCCCTCCACGCATGATAGCCATCTCCAAAGATCAGTCTCTCCTAGGCACATGCCCAAACTACATGAGATCGAGTCACAAAAATCCTTGTCTCCAAAGAGCAGCTTGGTTTTACCCTGTCCAAGACAGATTTGTTAGTTTCCTTGGCAGTCCATAGTATGTTCGTTACCCTTCTCCAGCACGACAACTCAAAGGGATCAGTTCTTCTTCTGTCATCCTCAGTCATTGTCCAGCTCTCTGATGCATAGCAAGGGATTGCAAAGACTATGTCCTGGATCAGGCACACCTTAGTCTCTAGACTGACATCTTTACTCTTTAGCATCAGAGAGAGGTGCCTGACAACAGATTTTCCTAATGCAATTTGTCTTTTGATTTCCTGATTGCTGGTGTCAAGAGTGTTGATTGTGGAACCAAGTAAACTAAAATTGTTAACAATCTCAATCTCAATCTCTCTCCAGTGGAACCAAGTAAACTAAAATTGTTAACAACCTCAATCTCAATCTCTTCTCCATGTATCATGATGTTGCTAATTGTGAGAGTCTTTGTTTTCTTGATGTTATGCTTCAATCCATACTGTGAAGTGCAGGCCTTGATCCTTTGCGGCAAATGCTTTAGGCCCTCCTAAATTTCAACAAGTCAGATTGTGTCATCTTAATAACACAGGTTGTTGACTAGTCTTCTTCCAATCTTAATGGCACACTCCTCATAAAGTCCAGCCTCTTGACTGATCTGTTCTGTAAACAGATTAAAAAGGTATGGGAACAGGACACATCCCTGATGCATTTATTTTCTGATTCTGAACCATACAGTGTTTCCTTGCTCTGTTCTGACAACTGTATTCTGGTCCAATTATAGGTTTCACATGAGCACAATCAGGTGTTCTGGGATTCCCATTCAATTCAAGGTCAGCCACAATTTGTTGTGATCCACGCAGCTGTAGTATATGAAGAAAACTCAGGACTAGATTATGACTCAGAGTGACCCTATGTATAATAGCTCTGAACTCTGCTCTATCCTGAGCCAGTCTCATTGTCTCTGAGATACCTACCTTCATTACTTCATTGTGTTAATCTATCTCATCTAGGGTCCTCCTTTCCTGTGCTGTCCCTCCTCCCCTCTAAGAATGATATCCTTCTCCAAGGACCGATCCCTCTTGGCAAAATGCTCAAATTATGTAAGACAGAGCCTTAAAAGACGTGCCTCCAAGTAGCAGCTTGGTTTTAGCTTCTCCAAGACATGCCTATTAGTTCTCTTGGCAGTCCATGGTATATACTCTGCTCCAGCACCACAATTCAAAGGCATCAATTCTTCTGCCATTTTTTATTATTGTCCAGATTTCTGATTCATAGCAAGAAATTATAAAGACGATGGCCTGGATCAGGTACACCTTAGTCCCTAGTCTGACATCATTGCTCTTCAGTACGTCAATGTATATGAATGACTGTGCGAAACAGTGTAAATGGAAGATTGTATAAAACACAACATAGATGAACAAACACAATAAAAATTAATTACTGCATTAAAATTTTAAAAAAACAGGTGGCAAGGGAGTGATGGAAAAAGTGGAAGGAGAGATGATCACTGAGATGGTTGTGGGAGGGAGGAGAAGGAGTGAGAGGAGGTTCAGTGGGTTCTTGAGGAAATACTATGTCAAGAAACATGGATAGGTGGTAGTTAATTGTATGAAATACAATGAACCTCCTTTTGCAGACGGTTTTATGTTCAAGAGAGGACAGTTTGTACTTGCTTTTTCCCCGAAGAAAATAAAAGCAAAAGATTCTAAGTATAGCTTCTCTCTTTTCAGTTTTTAAATTTATACTTTAAAAAAATAGAAAACAAGATATTTCTTCTTTTTAACATTAGAAAGAATTAAAAAATTCAATATATCTTGAGAGTCATGGATCATTTGTAATATCCAAAGGACATAACTAGGTCAGTAGCACAATGGTGATATTTATATTCATTTGAAAGCTGGGAGGCGTCATTCGTGCACTAAAGGGCATGAAAGGACAGGCAGAAGCCATGGAATGCTGTCCGGAGCAATCAGGTAAGCTGAATTTGCAGGCTCCATTGTCTTGGTTGTTTGGGTTTTGTCCCCCCCACACCCCCCCCACCCCCATTTTCTTAGCAATCTTCATTTCCATAGCCGGAAACAAAGGTCAAGTATTCTGGCATGAATTACATTGTATAGTTGTTTTTGTTTTGTTTAAATACAGTCAGATTTATTCTAGTAAGAGTAATGAGGGTGGGGTGTCAGGGAAAGGCTTCCTGGTGTGGTATTGAAAACAATTTTCAAAACATAATTGGAAGCATAGCAGTGAAAATACAATCTTCTAGAACTAGTTGGAACACAGAACTCCTAAGCCTCCCTAGGCCTAATTACCGTTAAATTGGTAAAAGTAGCTAAAATGGTTTTGGATTGTGCTTTGCCCTATGATTTTGATATGCTGCAGATGAATGTAATTTTATTAGTGTGGGATATTTAGGGTTATGCATAGCCCAAGCTGTTCCCTAGCTTCATAAGTAATATAATTTCTAAAACTGCATTATAAAAAAACAAACAAAAAAACAAAAAAAACAACCAGAAGATCATTGGAAGGAATTGTGCAGGATAGTTCCTATTCATCAATGTGGACACTAGATACTGTTGCTGTAAATGCTGTTGAGTCAAATATGACTCATAGCTACTTAGGGATATAAGATACAGTCAGACAAACCAGGTTCCTACCATAGCTTACACAACTGCCAGAAATCCAACGTAGATTCAGAAGAAGCCATGCATGGGGGATATCATTGCTGATGGCTGATGGATTATGGCTGAGAGCCAAGAATACCTGGAAGATGTTTAATTCTGTTCCATTGACAATGTAAAGGTACTTGACTGTGTGGGTCAAACACATTATAGCTAGCACTGAGAAAGGTAATCTCAGAACGCTTTAATTGTGATCACATGAAACCTATACATAGACTAAGAAGTTGTTTGGACAGAACAAGGGAACACTGCATGGTTTAAAAGCAGGAAAGTTATGTGCCAGGGTTGTATCTTTCATCATTACCTGTTCAATCTGTATACTGAGCAGATCATTTGAGATGCTGAACTATACATGTAAGAATGTGGTATCAGGACTGAAGGAAGACTCTTCCAAACGTGCATTATGCAGATGATGCGACCTTGCTTGCAGACAGTGAAGACAACTTGGAAGCAAACACTGCAGAATCAGAGACTACAGCCTTCAGTATGGATTACATTTCATCACAAAGAAAACAAAAGTCCTCACCACTGGAGCCATAGAAGGCAATGTGATAGATGGAGAAAAGATTGAAGTTGTCAACAATTTCCTTTTACTTGGATCCACAGTCAACAACCATAGTAACAGCAGTCAAGAAATCCAAGATGTTTTGCCTTAGAAAAATCTGATGTGAAGGACCTCACAAAAGTGTTAAAGGGCGGGGATGTCAGTTTAAAGACTAAGGTGTACCTGACTTAAGCCACGATATTTTCAATTGCTTTCTAGGCATCTAAAAGTTGAACAATGGATAAGAAATCAGTGCTTTTGTATAGTGATGATGGAGAAGAATATGGAACATACCATGGACTGTCAAAAACCAATTAAATCTTTATTGGTGGATGTGCAACAAGGGTCCTTCTTAGAAGCAAAGAGGATGAACTGGACATTTTTATAATTATAATTTGGCTTCTTTGTTGATTTACTAACGATAGTGTGTTAACATAATGGTTGCTTTAGAGTTTCTAGCCTACATATTAATTAGTCAACATTCTTGACACCAGCAGCCAGTAAATATAAAAGACAAATTGCACTGGGAAAGTCTGCTTTCAGAGACCTCTCCAAAGTACTAAAGAGCAATGATGCCAGGCTAGAGACTAAGGTTTGTCTGATCCAGGCCATAGTCTTTGCAATTACTTGCTTGCTATGTATCAGAAAGCTGGACAATGTCTAGGGATGACAGAATTGATGGCTTTGAACTATGGTGATGGAGTTTTGAATATGCCATGGATGGCTAGGAGAACAGGTTCATCCTAGAAAGGGTGAGGCGAGGCTGCTCCTTGGAGGCAAGGATTCTGAAGCTTCATCTGACATATTTTGGACATGTTGCAAGACAGGACCAGTGCTTGGAAAGGGATATCATGCTTGTGAGGGTGGAAGGACAGTGCAGGAGAGGTAGATTGATTCAGTGACTGGGGTAATGGGGTAGTTGTGTCAGAGACAATAAGATTGGCACAGGATAGAGCAGAATTTAGGGCTGTTGTACA
>NW_006400059.1:361429-363577 GCF_000299155.1 Elephantulus edwardii
ACCACCTAACTTCAATAGTATAGTACTTCATATATAGTATGAGAAATTTATCACAGAATACTACATTACTCTCCTATGACATTTGTTCTGTTGTTACTACATGCTTTAGTTTCCACTTACAGAATAAGTGGTGGTATTGTGTAAGGTATTTGGCTGTAAATCAAAGGTTAGTGGTTTGAATCTATCAACCAACCCACAAGAGAAAGAGGAGTCATCTTTGTGTAAAGATTCACAACTTTGGAAATCCAAGGAGAACAGCTACTTTATCCTACAGGGTCACTGTGAGATGGAAAATACTCTGCTCCAGTGTGCTTGGCATTTTACATTATGGTTTTATTATTGATTAAACAATTAATCAATCAGTAGTTATTTAAATATATCTTAAAACAAGAGTAATGCGGTATATATTTTTCAATGGAGTTATAACTAATTGTGATCCTGGTATTGTGTTTCTCTGCCTTAATGTTGTTGATATTTCTAGTCATGCTGATCTGTTGCTAATGAATCTCTCAGCTTTTATATATTAGAAAAAAGTCACGCTGTCTTCACTTTGTAATTATATCTTCTCCCTGGTCTTGAATTATAACTCATGGGGTTTTTTTTTCTTTTGTTCTTTGTTTTTAATTTTCAAAATCTCAATCCTTTAAAGATGTTGTTCCTCAGTTTCCTTGTCACCATTAAGCTATCTTCTGCCTTACATACTTGTGTTCCTTTGTACACATGTCATTTTCTTTGACTGTTTTCGCGATTACTTTGTTTTTAGTACTACTCTTTTTAGCAATTTATTCATAACGTGCCTTACTGTAGTTTGTTTATTTTTTCCCCATGTTTCTTGTGTTTGGAATTTAATGAGACTCTCTGATTTATGTTCATCAAATTTGGATGAATTTTACCAATTAAATCTTAAGATTCCCCATCTAGCTCTCTATCCCCCACTAACACATAAGCACGTGTGCTCACACATCTATTTCAGATATTCCAATTATATGTATCTTAGTCTAATAATTCCCTACAACTCTCAGGTCTTCTTTTCCTATTTTTACGAATTTTTCCCTCATGTATAGTTTCTTATTTTTCATTCTATGTGATGTAATGTATACCATAAGTAACTGCTAACCAGAAGAGTCGCAGGTCAAATTCTGCAGGTGTTCCATGGGAGAAAGACGGATGCTATCTTCTTGTAAATATTTACAACTTCAGGAATCTGTTGGAGTGTCATTGTCAGTCAGAGGCAACTTGACAGCAGTGGGTTTAGGTAGTGTCTTGATGCCTTCAAGTTTACTAACATTTTCTTAAGATACACCTCCTGATCCAGGCCATGGTCTTTACTTGCTATGCATTAGAAAATTGGCCAAGGACTAGAGATGATAGAAAGGGAATTGATGCCTTTCAGCTGTGGTTCTGGAGATGAGTACTGAATATACCATGGACTGCTAAGAGAACAAACAATTTGTCCTGGAGAGGTTACCTCACCTCTTATAATTAGCCATGCAAACTCTAATCACCTATTTCCTTAAAACTGACCTGGAAAATCGCTTCACCACAAAAACTGGAACATCACAGAGGGTAACCTCATTTTTTTCCATTTCACAGAGATCTGTATTTTTGCCTCAAACCAATGTCTTAAAAATTCGTATTTAATACATATGGCCTAGTTTGTAGTTGTTTTAGTTGAGATGGTAAAGCCATTCAGTTGAAAGCAGAAGCTTTGTGATTTTCTATTAACATACTAAAGAGCAAGATTTACATTTATTTGTAATTAGGACAACAACTTTAAATGGTGATAATCTTTAAACCTCTTCCACAATTGTAATGTGTAAAAAAAAAATCATGTCTATTTTCTGTTGGCATCAGAGTTGCAGCTACTGATAAAAAGACAATCAAACCCAAACTCACTGTCATTAATGACTCAGAGTTGATCCTCTAGCAGGCTTTCAGAGTCTGCAAATTGCTCATCTTTCTCCCATGGAGCAGCTGGAGGATTTGAAACCCCAGAGAGACACACCCTCTGGATTGGTAGGCAAGTCTCCACTCACTAGACCACCAGAGATCTTTAAACACACCCTGCTGTTTGCTTTTGTGTTGTGTCCTGTCAAAACCGACTACTAGCTGAACCTCCAGTGGATTTTCAGAGAGTAAATCACACGG